>NW_025938090.1:151371-219998 GCF_000764305.2 Hyalella azteca | reverse complement strand
AGCAGCCGTTGCCGAGTTATGATGGAAAAAGTAAAAATTTTATGTCGCTCTGGATTTTCCCGGTAGTGAGTATAAAGTTGTTCGGATACAAGTATCAATACGCGTACTGAGAGCGCGGGGTAAAACCGGGGGGACCCCGAATTTTACTACAACTGCAATGAACTGTTCGATTAATATGACGATGAATCTTCCTCAACTTACAATTTTGACAGTGAACAGGAATAAATTGGCTAAGAAAAATATTTATTTATTCTATCTTTAGTTCATACATTATTATAAATGTGTTCAGGTTTATGAATCTGCAAAACTTTCACCGTAAATAAATGCGTTCAAACGTAAGAGAACAATTATTAATAGAGCAGGGATAAATGTTTTATAAACAAAGGTCTTAAAAGATTTTACTATCACTGGTTTTTGACCCGGCCGAAACAAGCCGTTAGAAATTCCCCATCATGCGAACCGTAGCCAAAAACTCTTGGGCGCGTTAAGTTGCTAATCTCTGATCATGAGGCAGAAGTTTCCGCAGACAACAAATGACAACAACACAGCGTCCTAACTACGATACAAGCCGATGGGCGAGTCTAACGCAATAAAATCCGTTACAGTCGCGCGTTGCTTCGGTGAACCATACAACCCACTTGGCTATCACGAGTCGCTGCAGCTCTACCAGAAAATAAAATGCCTGATAGGGACAGATCGTTATGTAATTTTTTTTTTCAATCCAATCAAGTCTTGAGTGCCAATCAAAGGCCTCTAATGAGACCATCTCGGGTTATTTGCGGCGTGCCAGCTAAGGGGGTCCGTTCAAAGACTGGTTAATTGGCCCAGCCCGACGTCCGACTATCAGCTCAATCTGCTCCCATTACTGCCCTAGTATCTTGGCTGATGACCTCTCCTCACGCCGAGATCCTCGGGATCATCATCCCAATGCAGCGATGAGCCATAACCACGATTAACCAGGCCCGGGTTCGGTCTGTGCTCGCTCTTGCATGCTATAATGTTCGACCAAGTTCATGGATATTGAAGAGATCGTTGATCACTCATGCACTGGAAACCGAATGCTCAACTTGAATGCATTCTGTGCCCCTGCAAATTGAATGGTTTTGAAATTTGGCCAAAATATGTACGACCAATACATCTCATCACGAAAATTCAGTTTGCGTTTTCCTCATATGTTTGCCACATCGACGGCGCCAACTATTCTTCTTTTGGTATTGCTAATTTCAAAACGTCTAGGAAGTTTACTTACCTCAAGAGAGCAAAGAAAATTATTCGTGCCTGCATATCAAGAACAGTTTACACTAACCAAAAGCGTCACGACCCACTGGAGTTCACAAACATGGGACGAATTGCATCAGACGCGTTCACGCGCCGGTCTTCAATCGACATTTCCATCGCGTAACGCACACACCTTTTGAATTATAAACTAAAAAAATCATCAACATATGTAGAAACAAACCAAAAATTCTTCCTCATCAGTTTTTTAACCAATATCCTTAATTCACTCTGCTTCTTAGTTACGAAACACAAATGCTATCGGCAAGCCACTGCATGCGAGTGCGTCGTGTGTGCGCGCCAGGCAAATTATGTGCGCATGACCATCCTTCCGTTCTCGCTTCACTGCACCGATCAACGTAATGCAAAGCTGATACGGCGCGCCTACGTAGGCCAATATGTGTCATTCACGGCCTAATGACAGGGCATTGCACACTGCGCTTTGCTAATGACAGAACGCACCGCGAAAGCGCGAGCCGACCAAAGTGGAATTAGCACATTAGACTTCATTTGGGATCATTCTAAGTGCTTCTCTCGCAGTCTTCAAATGCCGGGGCGCAAAGCTAGTGCAATATTTCAGGCGTACTGGTGCAGAATATGGCATTGCATGCAAAGTAGTTCTGGATACAAATGACTTCGATGAAAATCGCGTGCACGATTCCCTATGGACCTCAGCCAAAGTACGACCGAAACGGATCTCATTGAACGCACTTCTTCTTTAGGCATAAACCAGGGAGGTGCGATATGGCGGCGTTAGAGCCGCAGTATGGCCGTGTTATCGCCCTCTCCTCACCTCTATTTAGGCGAAGTTAAATCTCAACCATACCTATTTAGCGAGGGCTAAATCATAAGCATATCTGGAAAAAGATCGCCTTCTCTTTGGCATTATGCAAACCAAGAGGCGACGTCCTATCCTCGTGGTCCCTGAATTACTGGCTTGTTTGCATAGTGGCTATGAGAAGCCTCGGAATGCTATTCTTTTAACATGGGCTTTTTCCTTCTGCTTTCTTGGTCTTATTAAATACTCAAGGAATTTGGACGTAGCGGCGCCAAAAGTTTGTGGCGAGCTTTGCAGTGTTTCGGGCCAATCAGTTAAGATCAGATAATTGCCATGGTTTCCATACGGCTGAAGCAAGGAGTTGTAGAACAACGAGTTAGTATTCTTCTTCTCATTGAATATTTTGGATAAACTAAATAGTCATAAGGTATTACATGTATTAAAATGCATACAAGTTTGCTATCGACCACTCACAAATTTAATTTTGTATTTTCATCGTGTTTCGTTTTCACACTTCTTTCGTCGCTGGAAGAACGCACAAAAAAAGTTAGCTCGTAAAAATCTTTTTGATTTTGCTCCGATATCTAGAGGCATGCAATTTTCATATTATTTTTTGGAAGACAATAATTATCAGCCTACCTAAATTCGTGAATATTTCAAGTCATCATCTGAACTGTAGCCTTTTATTTTTGCTTACTTTGTGCTTATTGCATTGACCGTGTTCAATGTACGTAATGTTCAACATCCATGCATAGTGTTGTTCAGTGTAATGTTCCGCGGCCATGCGGAGCGTTGTTCAACCTTTCCTTATGACGAGTATGAATCTA
Organism: Hyalella azteca; assembly: GCF_000764305.2. Classification (NCBI taxonomy): domain Eukaryota; kingdom Metazoa; phylum Arthropoda; class Malacostraca; order Amphipoda; family Hyalellidae; genus Hyalella; species Hyalella azteca. Next base: position 217,118 of record NW_025938090.1, on the reverse strand, counting down.
ACACACGGTAGATTACCACACACTACCGCGCGGTGGTGTTGGAATCCTTCCATTGCAATTTCTGCATCAATGATATCTTTTCTTAGATGCGACTGCGTTAGTGCAATCATAAGATGGCTACCTCGTCGGCCATCTCTCTCAGCACGCCAATCTTGTGGCGCGCTCTTCGTGGGAAGAGCCCCTCGATGTTGGCCAGCAGGATGCAAGACTCTTTCCTTCTTGGTGTTCTTACCTGCAGCGACACCGCTCTGCTAGGAATGTTTGGTTCAGGAGCTACTTCATCTGGAGTTTCATGAGTTCTAACTGATGCATCTAGTGTTTCATTTGCTCCCTCATGTCTAAAAAGGTACCGAGTCTGACCTCTTGCCAGCCTCGTGCTTCTTTGTCCCAAATGCTTGGTTGACATACTGGATTTGCTTGGTCCTCTCTGCTACTCCTTGGACTCTGCTCATCCCTGCTCCTTACAAGGGTTTTTCCCTTATCCAAAACATTGTCTTGTTTCCTCTGCACTCGTGGGGCTTGCCGTGCGGTGGACATCGTGTTTCGTTGTGAGGGTGTAGCGTTGGCGCACCCTAGCTCCGCTGTGAGTTTTCCATATCGTTTTCTTGATTTGATTGGTGAAACCAATCGACAGTTGAAAACGACAAGGTGAAAACGACAGTTATCTTTGGTGCAATCCTCCCTGCTTATGGTGCTACAGCACAGCCTAAGATGATAGAAGGGACAATCCTTACCCTTTTTGAATCCTCGAGGGTGACCGCTTCTATAATTGATGAATTTCTAAAAATTCTGGGACGTGTAAATCTACATCCTTCACCCTTCTTCCCGTGTTCACATTTTTTTAAAGGTATTTCCAGCAAATACTTTTTCTAACACGTGATCTGCCTGATGAAAAATGGATTATTGTTATGTAGTTTGGAGGCATTTTTAATTCAAAATTTGTTAAACAAATTAAAAACCTTCTTCAAAAACTATGTCCTAGCTAATTCCTAAGAAAAGCGCCAAAATTCAACTCACAGGAAGAATAACTATTGCCCAGAGAGCTCGACTCGGGGCAGTATGTGAGGCTATAGGGCTCCCACATAGGCCACCATAGACATGAAATATATATGGCCCGAGTTGCTATATTGACCTCACGGAGTCTCTGTGTATACGGTGCTGGTGAATGCGCACACAGAGCGGGCGCGTGTGCATAAGAGCGGCGTCGTGTTGACACGAAGCGTCGGTGCTGCGATCTGTTGACTTGGTAAGTTAGCGCCCTGATGCCCGCATCGCCAAATTAGCGGCCAGGAGTAAGCCTGTTGACACAGAGATGAATATGCGCGCTGTGCCAACGGTGGATATGCGGGCTCGACCACTATTATGTGCATGAATTCGCGTACTGACTCATATTAAATTCATGTTTTTAGCGCATTTTCCCATTAATGGAAAAAAGCGCTTTTGTCTTTTCTCTGCCAAGAATATGCGTTCTTGCTTCGTGCTTAGTTTGCCGGCAGGCACAAATGTTGGAAGTGACGTTTGGTTCAAGCTTCGGTCATTGCATTAGATTTGTGCAAAACATCACTGTGATGGCCACTTGAATTGCAGGTTTTGATTCACTCATTAATTTAATTTGGTACATCAGTACATCCCAATACCGGATCCAATTCAGACCAAAACTTTAAATTCTTTATCTAATATTCTGAACACTCGATACTGAAAATAGCATTTGACTCATAATTGTCAAATAAAAATGAAATCCGATGGCAAAATAGAAAATGATACCTGCGGTTGTAACTTACATTTAATATCCTTATATAGTTGAGTGGAGTTGATTGCTACGTGCGTTTTAGGCCTCCAATAATTATATGCATTACGGAAGTCAAAACTTTCACTGCAACCCTCGATCATTTCATGGTGGATGAAGCTAAACCTGAAGATATAACGTAAAATGTAACTCATTTCTCGGAAACATTACTTTTGTGGGTTCATTTCCAGAAACGACGGAAGTAGAACGGTGTCAGGAGACAATTTTTTCAAACTGACGGAATTCAGTGTTCCAAAATATTGAAGTGGAGGCCACCAACTTCGTGACGCAGACTCAAGTTTTTAGCGCATTTTCTCATTTATGGAAAAAATGCCCTATTGTGCTCGTCATGTCCGTCCGTCTGTCCGTCTGTCTGTCCGTCCGTGACTTCACGTTTTCGTCGACGAGAAAATGCGCTCTCGTCACTCATTGCAGTGGGTACTGATTTATATTTTTTTCGCGTGAAGAACTGTTGCGTGAAGTGAGTACGTCTCGACGCCTTTTAACGCGAGCTACGCAGTATTTCAATAGCGGCCAGCAGTGACATCAATCAATCAGAATCAGTATTTTCGGTCCGATGTTTTTCAGACATCCCTAAAGTAACGGGAAAATTTATTCACTCAAAAATGCAATGAAATTTTTTGGGACCATCACACATTGAGCCGCTGCCACTAGCGGGTGAGGCACGGAGTGTAAGGAATTCCGACGAGTTTGTACATTAAAATTATAAAAGGGAAACTGGATCGCTTATGATGAGACCATGGCACCTGTAAAATTTTTATACTTTTTGAAACAATTTAAAAAGATTCAGAACAAAAGTGCTATCAAGATATTATGATACTTTTAATCAAGATCGATGACTTAGTGGTCTCAGCACCAGAGAACCTCATTAGAACTCATGAATAATTCGACGATTGCTAATGCACTCTTAACAATCTTGATTGCAATATTTTTAAAGTGCTATTCCTTTCCGCTTTTAGAATTTTTCTTAATACTTGCCGACATAATTATCTACTTCGATGGTAAAGCTTTTTTCGACATTATTTTATTATTATTAATTATTATACTAACTAGTAAGCGTTGGCAGTTACACTTTACTCATACATGCATGTCGAAAGTGCATTCACAAGCGATGCAACCAACAGACACAACAGTTTCAAGTGATGCAACCAACAGACACAACAGGTGCTTGCAAGAGCACATTAATGAACTTCCAAACATCACAAAGGGAGGCAAATAAAAAATAAGCAACGTAACTCTTCACAAAGCAGGTAGGCTGCAGGTGCAGTCCATCAGCTGAACAACAACGGAAAAAAGCAACTGCGATGGAGCGGAAGCATCTGCCGTCCGGAAGGGTCGGTCAGCTGCCGAAAAAAATAAAGGGAAGTGTGGTGAAGGGGGTGAAGGGGGGTCCCGTGATTATGGGGGATGTGGTGGAGGAAAGGGGTTGTGGGGTGGATGGTTGAGGGGATAGGGCTATCGTCAGTGAGTTGGGGTCACCGTGCGTGACGTGATGCGTGCGCTATGGGGAATTGTTTGCTGTGGTGGTGGGGAGGGTAAAGAGAGGGGGAGGGAGGGGGGTTGTGAAGTCGTTCCTCCCTGTATGCTGAACCGTAAACGCGCTGCTATTTCTATGAAGCAAAAGTAGCGAGAAAAGTTCTGGCATATTAGTTTTTTTGTGGTTCAATGAGATAGTTGGCGAATATATAAGACGTCTGCATCGACAAATTTCTTCGACTTCCCGTTCGTTTCTTTAATAAATTACTATGATGGTTAGCACACACTGATTACGTACGCAGTCCTCGTGCCTGCCACAGGCAAGGGTGGTCGCACTTATCTCTCTTAAAAAACTTATTCTTATTATTCTCAGCCAAATAATCTTCGGCTGAGAATAATACACTCTCTATCCACCACACATCGCATACAACATTAAATCCCGACCCCGTTCGCATAGTAGAAAATATTTTAAACATTGGCTGTGGCTTTGAAATCAGATTACTTCAGTGCGCGGCAAGCCAGTTCAGGACTAAAGTTCTGTAGCGCACGTTTAGAGTTGGAGTGTTGGCAAGCTATATGCATTGCATTATGCCTTCATTAAAAAACTCGCATGATATTTTTCACATGTTGCCTCAGCGACTTGTTTTATCGGAACCAAATCTTATTATAATATTGCAGTGTCAGATTTCATTAGGCAGCTAGACCTGCCGACGTTTCTTAACATCGTAGAATTTTCACAGCTTGTTGCGGTCTCGAACGCGAAACTCAGCTCTCCAATTTTGCTGCGCTTAACTTCCCGGCCTCCTCGTCGATTTGAACAAAACTGTTGCAGGTAGCTGGTCTCGAATCCGTAACTCCCTACTCCAGTTATGGTACTCTGAACTAGTGAACTGTTACCACTGGGACACCCTGCCTCTTATATTGGTTTGAGAAAGGGTAATGAGTTCGGGTAATCTAAGATGTCTCAGACATGATCATCTACTGTCAGCCATTATTAAGAAAACGGCTTTGGGAGTTAAAGGTCAAATCTTCTAATAACTATGATATTCATAGTGTCTCAATTACTGTAATCTCAATTTTAAATGAGTTTGTCCTCTTTTTTCAGCTCAATCAGGTTTGGTCACTACATTTATTGAGTAAAGAATTAAGGCTGAGAATTTCATTGCTGGTTACTCGCTCTAATCACTTCTAAGCATGCCCAGGCTATAAGGCAACATGCATTTTAACATTATGTATAATGAGCATTTATGTCTATTCAAAGTGAAACTTTCTTTTTTATATAAATTACCACGAATGCCCAATTTAATTCACTAATATGCATCATTTATTGGTTACATGAGGCCATTGCATGGGATTGCAACTGTCATAAAAAGTTTGCTCACTAATATTCAAAAGAAGTTTACCCGTCATTGACCACGGCTGCTCTCCTCTTAGCTAGAGTGCTACAAGCAATATATATGGCCGTCTGATGGTTATCAGTACAAGCTGGTGCTGCGATAGCAAATTCGTATCGCCAATTTGAACTTCATCTCGCGACGACGAGCCATTATCGCAACTGCCATCGAATTGCGTCCGTTTCTTGTAAGCAGAAAATGATTCAGTTTCCAGGGCGTGAACCATTTCTTGCCGAGCCACTCGAATTTCTTGGGAAAAGGTGGTTATTCCTTGCAGTGATAGAAAACGCCCAAACTGTCATATTATATGACAGTTTTCTAAGGCTGTGACACGGGTTTTCAATAAGTATCATGGGAATGTTTGGTTGAAATTTGTGCAATCAAGGCACATATTAGAGAATAATTTTGTACACAAGATTAGTACTTTCGTGACGCGAAGTTTAATGATAGCTTTCAAAGGTGAATGAGAACAATTTTTTATAAAATTCCTTCCTTAATCAGCGAATACGTTAAGATAAATCGCACAAGTAAAATACATCAATGAAACGAACAACTTTCTTTGAGTTGATAAGATAAGATAGTTCAAGATAATCCTGCCAATATTTGCTGGTATATCTTCGATGGCAATTTTTTATCTTCGACGCCCGATCTACCTTTTATTATCCCCGCACATTCATCCGTACAATAATTTGGAGCAGAAAAGATAATTTTTGTACGGAAAAATCATTTATTGCTGACTGCTTGTTTGTGACATCGTTCTGCAGCAGCAGACTTCAGTTTAACTACTAATTTCGATTATTGTTTTGCCCATTTGCTTCTGCCTGAGAAGTCTTTGAAGAAGCTTTCATGCTCATTGAGTCCCTCCATGAGCAGTCTTTGAAAATTTTCTCTAAAACTGAGGGAAAGCTTGCAAGCGCCCACGCAATCTGTTTCTTTGCTTGTTTTAATTACATTAAAATCGTGTTACGTGCGAGGCGGGGTAGAGCTGAAGACTTGCCGGCTGCCGGTTGCCTCTAACCTTCATGGAATAAATTCGATTTAACAGAAGGATGGCGGTGTTCCCAGGAGTTAACAGCATTGATCATGGACGGCAGTTCATCTTGAAGGCGTTTCCCCAAGCATGAACATGAGGAGGTAGGGATTAAGGAGTCAGGCAAGTGGCGTCCAGCAAATCATCTCCAAACTCCATTGATTATACTTGCTCCGATGGCCTCTCGATAACTCCACCGCCAACGCATCTAGTTCACCATTATTATTCCCGAACGAATTGGTGAATCTCGGACGACCAATTCAAAGCCTCGGTATTGAACTCGATAATCCACAATTGGCTTAAGGCTCAGCTTTCAATAGAACGCAGTTGGTTGCCGTGCTGGTCGCAATCTTCGATGTCATTATTCGTGTTAATGGACAATTCAAACTTCATTGAAGCTGGTGAAGGACGAGTTTACGCCACAAGAATGCTTTGGTAAGTTTTTGATACGGTAAAATGTGGAAGTATGGTGTAAGAGAGCGAGATAGAACACTTCAAATTGGTCATTCCAATTTTGAATGACCTCGATGTTACCTCGCGTATGAATGGTTTTGTGTGTCAATTGTTTCGTGATCCACTGCAAAGATACATGGTTACATTTGTTCTGTTTATATTATTGATATGCATGCGCTTGTAATTTTAGTGGTGTTTAAATACTAGTTATCGTGAAGTTAAATATAGATGGTCATTATTCAATTGTATAGTATGTTCAGTTTTACATATATTCATATCGTGCTTTTAGTTAATTATCATTATATATTATTAAATTCATGTTCATTTACACATTTCAGAAAGGCTGCAAAGACAGGATCTGAGCAAAGGAAACACACGGTTTATGTATTTGTATTTGTTGTTTATTTAATATTATAGTTTTAAGTTATTTATCTTATTCATCTATTAGTGTAATTGTTGGCTGTACGATCAGACTAGCTGAGTTGGAGTGTCCAGGTGACCTCCAAAAATGACCTCCAAAGATTCAAACGAAAAGAAAATTCACTAAAAATTATGTTACGTTTAAACCAAATTCAAAAGCAACCGACGTAGAAATTTTCATGTTTTTTTTACTGATAGGCTAATGGAAGTTGCTCTCAGTTCCTTGCTTCTCGAGCATCTAGAGGTTCTTCTGTCTATCATCCTTCTGGCACTTCAGGGACAGCTCGGCTGTTGTATCCCTGCAGGCATGTACTTATACCAATACCATACGTTTAGAAATCATATGCAAGCCTATATTCAGTATTAGATGGCAGAATGAGCTCTTTTAAGCACGTAAAGAATCAGAACCAACCAGACCATGTCTCACAACCAGGTCTGCTTTTTTTTCGCAGCCAGACCAGACTCCGATGTATTACAATCGCTCTACTTCGTCTCAAGAGACGCGATGAATTCAACAGACTTCGTGACACCCTTGACCACAACGTCAAACCCCAAACTATACACAGCAACGGCTCCTTCAAAAAAAACGGGTGCTCGTCAAGAATTTGATGTAATCTATGAATTTTGCTTCAAAGAAGGTTGTAGACTTGTTCATTATATGGATTACATTTGAGTAATCGAAGTAACAACTACGACATTGAGCAGCCGTTTATCCTGCCACCTGAGACAAGCTCACAACCAGACCAGGTCTCAAAGCATTGCAATCGATCAACTTCATTTCAATATCCACGATTAATTCAACAGGCTCCATGACGCTCTTGAAAACGTCATACTTAACGAGACCGTCACTTGCACGGTGCTGGAGTAACCCACCAGCATCGTCATCTTGCGGTGGCCCGAAATATCAACCGACCGACGATAGCTTATCATCAGACCGACGATAGCTTATCATCTGACCGACATCAACAGACCCTCTTTTCTACGGATTGGACTCCAGCTTTTTTACCGGATTTTCAAAACTTTGAGATTGTTTCGGAATCATTTTCACGGTTCCAAATTTTCGTGTTGTATCATATTTACGCGTATCATGTACTTGTTTCCACCAAAATTTAAGTATTCAATGCTTCCTATAACTTGAAAGTAAGTGGATGTTGTCACATTCAAAACGTGTTGTTGTTAATAAATTGGAATTACTTTCTTAAAGTCTGCATTTTGATCAACCAAGGTCATCTGAAGAATATTGTTAGATCCTGAAAATAATGAATTCTCTGGCCATTGGCCACCCGTGTTTAAACAAGCCTATATTTATAGACTCCAGACAATTCTCTCTGCATGCTGTACAGAAAAAGAGTGTGACATTTCCAGCGCTGTTGCTGCAGTCCTATACCTATTAATAAGAAAAGGTTAAACAGTCGTTGATTTCAAAAGGTTTTCTAGAAACTCGACGATTTATGACTTACAGCCATGAACTGGAGCATCTTATGCCAGGTTCTCAGTGACCGCTCGACTGCCTCTCTTGTTCCGTCACGCATCGAGAAGCCTATGCATTTTAGTTGCCGCCAAAGCTCGCATGATGACTTGCGATGGTCGTTACTTAAGAATATTTTGTTATGCGCTCGGGTAACACCGATGAGGAAGGCACTTCAAACGATGCTCAGCTCGATTACGAAGAGCAAACACGTCTCAGGCTGACACTCACAGATTGACTTCAGTGTGAATTACAATACCGAACTTAACTACATTTTTTTCTAACTACATCCATGTCAAAGTGTGAAATATTCCGTACATTGAATTGAGAACTAGTTCTTTCAGTTCACCATGAGAGTAATAAAAAATCATCACATTTTTTAGAATTTATGCGTGTGTGTCATGTTTATCTTTTTTTTCAAAGCTATTGTTTGGGATTCAGTGCCGAAAAAATGTAAACTGAACTCAAGCTTGCATTGAACTTCTGGTTTAAAACTATCTTTATCATACAATGGAATCTACTCATGTAGGGAAAAACTACATTTCAAAAGGAGCCTATTTTCACGAACGATTTCATCAAAAAACTATGCGATTATCCTAATTCCCAAATACTTCGCAGAACTTGCAATTCTATCTGACGAAGGGAATTTTTTCTAATTTAAATAAACCCCTTAAAATTTATTTTTTATGCGAAAGTTCACGGAATGGATGTGAAATTTTTAAAATCGCATGATTCATCTCTAAAAAGGAGACATTAGCATTTGTTTCATCATGACTTTTTTTTATACCTGGACGTTCATTTCCAAATTTGGTATCCGAATACTTTTACTCCGATGTATTTCATTCATTACATTGGTAAAGCAAAACATACAACGCAGCACTGCAATCATCACCAAGTTAATACGTCTCGTAATCGAGATGGGAAGAGAGAGCGTCAGAGAGAGGCAGAGAGAAGATGAGAGGAGAAGAGAGAGGCAGGGATAGGAAGAGAGAGTGACAAAGAGAGGCAGAGAGGGAAGAAGAGGGAGAGAATACATCGTTGAGGAGTTTTGTTGTATTGGAGCGACGTATGTTCACCAACTGATGCTCACAGGGTGCACTCTTAATTTCTCCCCTGCAAACAACCATCGGGTTGTGAACGTTGCCAACATGTCCGACTGCTTCATTACATGCCATTACCTTCGTGACACTGCATGCCTCGTCAAACTTAAACTTCTTTTATGTTTTCTTCATGCACATCTGACCTCTGTTATTCTCAACTTTACCTTCCCCCCTCCTCCCCGCTGCTCACCCCCTCCCCGCTGCTCGCCCCCTCCCCGCTTCCGGTCGCCGGTGCAATACCGGAGCGCAAGTTCCGGTGGCGCTCTTAGCGCGTCTCGCGGACCGGAACAAGCGGCGAGACCCGCGACGCCAGGCGACGTGTACGCGTGTGTGCGTGTTGACGTGTGTGCGTGTTGACGTGTGTGCGTGTTGACGTGTGTGCGTGTTGACGTACGACGTTTAATGATTGCTTCTCTTTCCTATTTGCTGTAAAGTTAAGGTCTCCCGTAGCCGCTGTCGTGTTACTTTCTGCAGTTTATAGCCAACGCTTCTACTTTTTATTTTAAGACATTTGCTCTAGAAACCTCGGAGTTCAAGTAATATGCGCTTGCAACATTTATGCCTAAATGTTGCACGCTTGAAACATTTATGCCTAAATATTCTATGCTTGAAGCATGCATTCCCAAAAATTCCACGCCAGAAGCATGCATGTTTAAGTATTCTACGACTAAACCAAGCATGTCTATAAATATTATACGCGCGAAGTATTCATGCCTAAATATTATACATTTAAAGCATGCATGTCTAAATATTCTACTCATGAAGCATCAGTTTGTATTTTTAATATCCCAGATTTTTCATGTTTTGTTTTGCCTAGCATTGTCGCCACAATACCTGCACGACAGGAAATAAACTTCATCGGTTGTAAGTAATTTGAAATTTAGAATTCAGACACGAATAGAAATAAATACCGGAGCTCATTAATTGTGTTTAGATGACGTGTCGAAGTAATCGAAGAAATTAATTATAGTTTCAGCAATGCCAATTTAATTCATACTTTTCAATGACTATATATACATAGCTTAGGTGACGTATTAAGCTGTCCTATTCAAATGGCCGCGAGCGGCTACTTGTAAAAGCCGCGTTTCCCTACATGAAGATGAAGCGGCATACACATTAAGCTCGTTCTTCTTCATATTGTTGTATTTCATATCAATCTCACGACTCCTGCGTGTTGGGATCTATTAAAATAATGGAATTAAAATAATTGTGATTAGAAGATATTGATTTTCGAAGAGCAGATGTTACATCGTTGAAGAACGTCTAATTCACGACGACTCTGAAGTTCCGCTACACTAACAGTTAGGCAGCGAACCGTGAGCTGCAAGGAAACGCTACATGATGCAGCCTGATGTCGAGGTGCAATCATTTTATGTGCAATTTTATCATCTCTCTGAGTCAAGTATTACAATAACTCGAACTTATCTCTCATTAATGAATATCAGGATCAATAAATGTAGCTTATATTATTGTAAAATGCTCACTCGCATTGATATAGCTATTGTAGTTTTAGTAAAAATTGTTCAATTCGCCGCGAACTGCAGACAAGAGGAGAGCAACGGCTTCGCTAATTCTAAAATGCCGTTGCAAGTTCGCTGTGCACGATACTGCCAGATGGCGCCGTGAAAGATTAGATCGGGGATAATTCTTGTAGTTTTATTATCATAGATCTTTAGACATTCCATTAATTTCTCGGCAACGATTACTCATCTGGTGATAATTACTTTGCTTTGATATGAAGACATTCCATTTATTTCAGTGTAACGATAACTCAAATGATAATTCGTACGCTATTCTCTGCTTGATATGTAAAAAGTTCATAAATTTTAGAGAAATGATTACTCGTTTGGCTATGATTCTTGTGCTGTTCTTTATCGAAATTTGGAATGCATATGCACAGCAGTGTTACGGTTAATCGTATACTTCTTGAAAAAAATCATATTTTTGTCAGTGTAACGGCTTATTCTATACATTTAAAATAGACCATATTCATATTAGTGTAACGGTACTTTCTGGAAAAATCATTTTTATGTCTTAAAAGCATATATATGTCTTTAAAATATATATATATACCAAAAATACCATATATATATATATCAATATAACGAATAATCATGTAGGTTTTGGAGAGATCATATTCATATCAGTGTAACGGTTAATTTTGGAGCTGCCCGTATTCACTGATCACGAGAAACTGCAAAGTAATTAAGGGGCCGTAAGAATATGCACGTAAATGCAAAAAAATTACATTACACAAAATTTTCATTTTTCAGATGCCTCCAGATCATCAAACTGAATAGATTGCTCTCACTTCAGCATGAGAATATTTTTATTAAAAAAATTAATTTAAGTAAAATAGTGCCTTTTGGAACGCATCCAAGTACAGTTCGAGTCCACCACAGCATTTCTCTTCTTGCATATTTCGCCAGGAAAAGGCACTGCCTGAACTATTCAATTGCTTCCCATGAGGCAAGAAAATAGGGAATTATGTGCAGTAATTCCGTGGCGAGCAAGTTTGGATAATAGTGCAGGCTTATCTCCTGGTCGGCATCTAAACGCACCGCTCGACAAAAAATGTCTCTGCTCCGCGGCCAGAGTTTGCCTGGATTTTATGGTTCTTCTGACGCAGCGATTAGCCATCGCGATAACGCACATCCATCTGGCTTAAAGCCACCTTATTTTTGAAACATTATAAATTATTCATTTTTTAGACTTATAACTTTCTATAGTAACTTAATTAACGGTGATAATGCAGTTGCTCAATTCAAATAATTTGTTCCTGGCATGCCAGTAAGTCTTCGTTGTTTTGTGTCACGAAGGTCGACGAATTTTCGGTTTGCTAGACAGCAAATTGCGTAAAAAAATGGGGAACAAGAAACGAGCGACAAACAAATCCCGTACTTCTTCGAGCTCTTTATCGATGTATTTCTTGACCAAATAAAAAATCAGCCCAAGTACAATGGACTTTTTCATCAGTATCTTGTCAGCGTTGAACTGAGAAAATGTGTGCAGCTCACAACAATAATTGAAAACTCTTTCGGTATTTAATAGGTATACCTTCACCCGCTCGATGAATCACCTCCATAACATATAACATTTTACAACTCGTTCTGTATTAATAAAGGATTCGATGCTCCAATGTCGATGACGAGCTAAAGTTACTATTGAAATATATTTAAAGAACATTGTCTGCATGTTCTTTATGGGCATTATAGAAACATTGCTATTTTGAGATCGGTTACTCTGAATTTAATTTAGTCCATGAAGGTCCATGCATCCTGAAACTTATAGACTCCTTTTCGGTGGCCTTTAGGAGGCCGCTTGTCAGCCGATTAATGTTCGTCGATGGATTTTGTCTGTTTTTAGCCAAATTGAAAATTATAGTAGATGTGTCGGTGGCAGACATTAAGACATAAATCGGCCATATATTAGTAGTTTTAAATGTCAGTTAAGACTGGGGCTGCATTTTGGGCAGGCGTCAATCAACATCGATGTTTATGGAGCAGAAACGAGAGCGAGGAGACAGGGGCGGTAATGGAGAAGGGAGAGTTCTACGTACGTTCTGGGTAAGAGGGTGGGAGAAAAAGTTTTGTGAGTTATGGAGGTTATGCTTATGGAGGTAAGTTCTTTATATTGAATCCCTTCGTGTTTCATATTGCAAATTTTTCAAAATCGATTCTGAAGCAAACGAGTGAGTTCAATTTGTCTCGGATGAAAGCAAATTTTAGTTGAATGAAATGAGAGAATTTCTAGTTTGCCCGGAGAGTGAAATATTACACTATTAGGCCGTACAACGCCACAAACGTTTGACGACATAGTACAATAATGCATGCATGAGTGTCGAAAACATCTATGCTATTAGTTAAATTTGTAAAAATATATAATAAATGTTATATGAAATTATTTCTGAATACGGTGATTTAATTTAATTATTTAAATATCAGCAAATTTATATTGAATCACTTATAACAAATGCCGCTAATAAATATCTTCGTTAAAATCATTCAATGAGACAAAAATTATTCTATGGAAACCTCGTGTCAGTATCAGCATCCAGTACCCCTTAGACAGCAAGTTATAGTACAATTCTATAAGCCTTTATATATTCAGCCAAAAAGCATTGGTGCTTCCATATGCATTGGTGCATAAATATGGGCGGCGATTTTGAATTAATATATTTAACTATTTAACCAATAATCTATTTTCATTTCCAATGTAAAAACTTCCGTAGCTTCGTAATTTCTTCCGTGAATACTAAAAAGTTATTCTTCTCTTGTATATATCGCATTTACTTTGCCGTTTTCATTTTGATGTGAAATCATTGCATGAGCTTCTCAGTTTTCCTCAAGGCTTTCATTCAGCGTAGATGAATATTTTATGAGCTCCTGAGGTCGTAATTTAAGCTCAATGTTGTCATAAAGCTGCCATTGATGACGCTGGTTTTGGTGCTAAGCAACGACGGTGGCAGCGATTATTCCGTCTCCTACACATCGTACGTTGCCGCACCACAAGCATGACGCCGACAAGCGCGGCTGCGAGTGTACGTGGAGGCAAAGTTGTGTTGCGCGTTTAAAATCACACACGGTGCACGATCGTTTCAGCGCCGGCCATACAGTGGCAGTTGGTTATCCTTACATGATGTTAGAATTTCACTTCGTTTTAAAAACATGTCATCGGGAGATAGTGCATAGCAGTCTTTTGTGAATCAATAAATCATTGTTCATAAGCAGGAAAACAGTAAAAATTGTGTTACTGGAATCATTGGGCACATATGGCCTAAGCTAGTAACTGCCATCTATCACAGATACAGACCGAGGAGCATCGATCAAATAACAAGATGGTCTCCGATCAAACTCTGCAATATTTCCCAGTAGCTTTCAGAAAACACAATTAACTTTCCCTGTAAAAGTCTAGGAGGCTTGATTTCCAGAAAAAAACTCCGCATTTTATTTGAGCAGGTGAAGGGTTGCCCATGCCACACTCATTGACAAGAACTTTAAATTAAGCCTCTTTAGATGAGCACTTGACAAAATGTCGTGTGAGCCTGACACTATACAGCTAAGAAATGAGCGGCTGTATCAGAGAACATGATCTCTACATGATATGTCTATGCAACAGTAGCTGGACTAATCCTCGTGACGGATCACCTGGGATCTGTCAGCCTGAGGATCACTGTACCAAAAATGTGTGCCTTTGTCAACGAACACAAAAGAGGGGTAGCGATAGAACTCTCCGTGGCTCGGTATGCGGTGCCTGCGTAGTCTTATTACAATGAAAGTTTCTCTTCGAACGCCAATTAAACTTATCTTTTTGAATTTAAATTAACTATTCATTCATCATGAAACAGGACTAAAAAATGCTTATAAACTTCTATTGTTTTTTTTCTCATTCATTTGCCCGATGTGTGGGAATCTATTGTGAAAGCGAATCTGGATGAACTCTTAATGTAGAGCAAGATTGGAGAAAAACTGTACAAATTTGTAATTCTGTGTATCTACTCATTTTCGTGCCTTGACTTTCTTCGCTGAATTGAATTTTTTGATTCGGAGCAGTTACTTTTGACTGGATTAGATTATAGTTAGAAAATTCTCGCCTGCACGGAAGCCCATTTTTCCTGTTTCCAGATCACGATTTGCACTAATCCCAAGTACAATTTATTCATATTAATGTAATTATTAGACTTCAACTGGATGAAAGACGAAACCGTTCACCTATAAATCAATTAGTTTGGTTTCAGTCATTGCTAAATGAAGCTATTATTGAGGCGTTCATACGCCCGTAGTAATTCTGTTGGTTTCTGAAAGCCGGATTAAAATAGAAAGTTAAATATTTTCTAACGATCTGAGGTTTGTGAGTTCCGGCAAATATTCAGTTATGAGCTCATTACTTACGAGGCAGGTCCACGCAAGATACACAAAAAATCTGCTTCATTCCATTTCTTAAGTCTCAGCGTGTGAAGGATATTAAAGACAGCAAGGAATTAGTTGAGTGCGTTGTAGTTAACGTCGTCCAAAGAAATGTTTGGTGACATATTGTTTTACGGAAAGTGTTTACATCACAATCAATTGATAATCTAAAATTCCAATCCCCACGAATATGTAAAAGGTAGAAATTACAAACCTAACAGACCTGTTCTTTACATGAACTCGGTTCGCAATTTCAAAGGTCCAATCAATGCAGTTAATTAATATTATATTTGCCTAATAAATTTACCCGTTATGAGGGTTTTCGAGAGCATGTGCAGGATTATTTTAAAGAAATTAGACTGTTATTCTAGACATTGTTATTGATGGGAAAATCTTCGATCAAACTTAGATGCGATCTCAGCACAGGCAGTTCTGAGAAGACAGTGCATGGGGCGGCCAAGCAGGGAACGTGTATATATGGGGTCGGCGACTCATACAAGCAATTAGAGCCCATGACTTGTACAAGTGGCAGCAGTTCAACGAGGCCTGTCTCTTCAACTGTGCACCGATTAGCTTCCCTCCTTTGTGGAGCTGATGAGTCTCCATGCCTCCTTCTCCTTTCGTCTCTCCGGCAGCCCGTCATAATTTTTCTTCACGTTCCAGTGTAGCAATCCTCTCGTCTGGCACCCATATAGCTTCCCCTACAGCAGTTCAAGATTAGGTGTATATGCTTCTTACAGCCCCTAGCTTCCCTCCAGCAGTTATAGTTTATGATAAAATGTCTCGTGCTGCCACCGAGCTCGCCTTGAAAAGTTCTAGTTGAAGTGTCCACTCCGCTTACCACCTAGCCTTATTCTGACGATTGTAGTTCGTATTCACATGCTTCTCTTGGCCACCTAGCCTTCACCTAACACTCCTGGCTTTCAGGTTAAATCCACTTAAAGCCTTTTGCCGTCATTCTGGATGTTCTAATGTAGAGGTTCATTCCCTTTGCAGCCATTTTGTTTTTATGCAGTTAAAGAAGAAATTTCTACTTTTCGGCAACTATTTATTTTCGGCAGCTATTTATTATTTGTCCATTTCCCCAGTAGAGTTCTTCGGCAGCCTCAAAATGTTCTTGGGATTGCTAGGCTGTATAGTGTACATTACAGAAGCAAGAGGCAGGATTGTTCTTGATAAGTACAATTGAATCTATTTTTCACATGAGAATATTAATCGATGCCACATCGTAAAAATTCTTTATGTGTGCGTGCATGTGGTGGAAATCATGGGCGTGATTGAAATCTCCCCTATTTCATCTGTTCAATCTGTTTTTTAAAAAACTTCTAACATCTCAGCTAATTCATTGTACATACTCAAAACTCACATCTATAATACCGAGCACTTTTCACGATCAATCTCTTGATCTTGATCTCTAATAAAAATACTCGTCCCCGACCTATGCCGTTGTTGTGTAGTACACGCGTTAACCTGCCGGATAAACATGCCAACGCAGCTCAACCTGCCACCCACGTTAACCTAATAGGATAACTTGCCACGCTGATTTAACCTCCTACCAGTGTTAACCTGGTACTTATGGAGCACGGCGTTAGGAGAACCGCGTGCCATTCAAATTTATCAATCTAAGATTTATTTGCTTGTTCTGATATGCTATTTGCAACCATCTAACAATAATATCGTACCGTGCTTGCAACTAATTTTTCCTCTATTAAATTTTTACCCTTCAACGCATTCCCAGAACAGACAAATAGACCAACTATTTTATTATTATTTTTTTTGCTACCACTTGAATTCTTTGCACTCTGTTGGCACATTGTTCCAGTACTGAAAAAATGAGTGGGATCTGCAATAATACAAGTTTTATGCACTATTTGATATACATTCTTTTAACAAAATGACTCGAGCCATCAACATTTAAGCAGATCTCGTCCCGAGCTTTGCTGATGCTCTCACCATTCTTGTGAGAGCAAATTGAATGAGTATATTGGCATGGAATTTATTCTGCTCTGTCTCACTGAGTTCCAGGAATTCAAAGTTAGAGTTGTCAATAGGATATGACGAATAAACAAGTTCTTTCCAACCTTTTGCACATTTTATGTGGCTGACTTTGTCAGAGTTGTCTCGAAGCCCTGCATACTGTACAGAGTACAGTGCTTATCGCAAGGATTGTCACACATCCAACGTTTCTCGTTCCCGGATGTATACTGATAGCTCTGATGAATGGGTCGCACCAATCAGTGATACGGCTTTTATAGATATAGCAAGGCAACGCCTCACAACTAGTTATAATATAGGTTTATAATAACTATAGCTGTTGTCTTTATTAAATGAGAGAAATGATTCTGGATACAACAGATATTTTTAGAACTTGAATGGGTGAGAAGCTGGCAATTACGAACGCTGCGTGCCTTCGATAGAGAATAGAATACAACAGGAGATGAGAAATGCTGTTGGCTGAGACGCCGCTACCGCCACTAATCATTTGAGTTTTGATTTTCATAGGATAATTTTTCTCTTCCTGTCAACATCAGAATTCCTCACTGACATTAAACCCACTTCAATATTTCGATCGAAAGGGCCCTATTTCAAATTAGTTCGTTGTTTACGTCACAGCCCTCCAGCCCCATAACTTGGTATCACGGCGGCCCCACACGCCGGTCTCCATGTCCAGCCTGCATGTGAAGCCCCGATGGGAGCGAAAGTGTTGGCTGAGTAAACTATTTGGATCAGAGTAGCCCATTGTGCCTGTGTTCCGCCGTCCAATCTCAAGTGCTTGCATTTGTTCCCCTTGACTTCGCTGTCTTTGATTGTGGGCAATCAGACCGGCCTTGCTCAACATTGGTGCCCGTGTTTTTGTTTCGGCTTAAGGCTTCGGTAGGCGCTTTCGGCCTATTTTTTTAAGACGCCTCTGATGTTTTGCTTTGTTTAGGCCGCTTCTATATGCCCGAGAACGTTTGTTATCACTCTCAAGTGCTCAAGAAGCCAATTCTGATTTTTGTGAGACCAAAACCTGATGCGAGTTTGCTTGAGGAAAATATACGAACGGACCCCATGAAATGTGAAGGACGTTTTCACAGGAATCACAAAGTGAGAATTCAGATTTGACCTTCACAAATTTCCATAGGTTCCATAGCAAGAAAATTCCCAATGTGTGACCACATAAAAAGTATTTTATAAATGAATTAGTTACTATTGTAGCCGAGTAAACAAAAGAACACAGAGAATTTATTAAAACAATACAGGAGTGTGATATAATTTCGGCATTAAAATCATGAATGAGAACTGAACTCTAGAATGAAATGTTTTTCGTCGCCAGCAGGCCTCGAAACGCTGAATTTTGGTTTACTTTCGTCGGATCCTTTTAATTATTGGTGTTTGGCGTTGACAGATGATAGTGACGTGTTTAATTCTGTCAAATAATACGACTATGTTGCATTTTCTTCACCCGCTACATCCATTTTTCGTTTGTACTCGTAGAATGAAGCTTGAAGCAGTTTTTTTATCTTGATGTCTTTAATTCTCAAGATGTTTCTAATTGAGTTCCAGCAAGCTATTTTCATGCTTAGGTTAGTCCATCAACATTGTTGGGGCCACATAAGCATCAAATTTGGATCCGTCTCACTTCGTGTGCGGTTCAATAAAAGTCCTTATCTTATTGATATATCCGACGCTGCTCAGAAAGGTTTAGTGCGATGCCTATCAGGTTAATTCGAAGAGACACGTCATCCCGGAGGGGTAACTCGAAGGGAGCAGGTTAACATGGTGATACTGTTTAACGGAATTTCAAATTATGGACTCACAGATGTTAATATATTTGAGCAAGGATAGCAAAATAATCAATGAATTCAGACGACATCGGCTAATGATGGTATACTGGACGCCGAGTGGCTCCCAACTCTTACGCACTTTATAAAATAAATGCTACCTTCCAACAATGAAGTGGCTGATTTTATTGATCTTTTTTGGGTTCCTGGAACAAAAGAATTTAATGTCTGATTTAAAAGGCACTCATTTACTTCGTATAGCCAATAAAGGTAGTCATTACGATGTGTGTCCGAAAGTTTTTGGAACATATGGACTTCGTAAATACCACAGTATCATCAAGTTATTGAGCGACTGCCCATTCTTCAGTCAAATTCTAGCATGAAAACTCTAAAGTTCCCTATGAACGAACGTTATCATTCATTAATTCTTCGGATTAAAACCCTACAACCTCATCGAAATGAAGCGGATGTTGTCTTCACTATATACTAGTGGGTCGAGAAAGATTTTTTTTATTCTCGATATCGTAAAGTGGTTCTTCAGTGGAAGCCAAACACAGCTCTTGACCAGCGACAACACCCGCTGTCGCTGCCCAGATACCGAACCGGCAGCTCCGGCAAAAATCCTGAGTAAAAACAAACTGTGGATGACAGTGTTTCTTGTGACTCAGCAAGGCTTAGAACTATTGAATTCTACTGCAATTTTAATTTATTTTCTTGGACTTTCAAACAGGCTTACTAACGGCTACTATATCACTAAAAACTGGAAGTTTGACCAAAGCTGATTCTATAACTAATGTATTTATGAACAGAATCGGCTGTTTTAATCACCGCATTGTAAAAGATTACACATGTAACCTACTGAATAAATTCGTTTACAAGTTAGCAATTGATAATCATTTCCTGTGATTTCTACATGTTTTTGAGACGATACTCGCGATCTAAAGTACCGACGGCTGAGGAACTGCCAATGTTAGAGCAATTTTCAACTATTGTTATCAGGCCACGACTTTATTTCCAAGCAATTGAGTTGTATATTTGCTGGTGATTTGGGACTAAATGAATCTTCAAAATCCAGATAGGAGTAACTTATACAGGACCAAGTTCTGGGAATCGAGTGGTCAATTTATTGGAGCGTTTAAAAAGATTTTATCGTTAATTACGGTTTCGAGTTGACCGCTCGAGACTCATAAAGCGAGGCACACGCGTCCATGATTAGAACTCAAGTTTTTGCTATTATAATGAAAGGTATCGATGATACTAGTTCCTGGCACTGGCCCAGGCCTCTTGACTCATTAGTCATCGTAAAATTTTCTTTTACGACTCAACATCGGCTGCTTTTGAGGGCAAAAATCCTTCCTTGCAAGCTGATGTGAACAAATAAAAAGTAGCTCTGCCGCCTGGCGATATTTAGGAATAAACTCTGGAGGCGCGCCGACGACGCATGACGGCGAGGCAACCCTTTAGGTTCGGTCAATTTTGAGGAAACGAGTTTTTGTTTACCTAATTTGTTGATTATCGAATCGACGGTGAAAGGTCAAGAGACGAGCAAACGCCTTATCGCAGCATCAGCGTATTCTTCCCTAAGTTGGCGCGGCGATTGCGGAGCTGGATTGTCTTGCATTCACGATTACATGAACATAAACAGTATCTGAATTGAAGGGAAATAATATACAAAGATTTTAACATCTGTCACATAAAAAAAAATTATCATCTGATTGCAAGGAAAAGAATCAGACCAGCTCCACATAAATTTTTTATATGACAGATTATCAATGCTTTCCTGCAGTCGGTGTGACAGCGAGCATCTCGACGAGCGAGATGCTCGCTTTGTAACGCAGCGTTCGACAAAACGCCCTACAGAAATATTGACGCAGTATAGAAACAATCTTCTGGAGAATTTTATAGGGCAACTTCCTGCCTGGAACGTTTCATACCAACTTGCCGAGAAGGACTTGCTCAGTCGCACGGCCGAAGCCCTCCGTGAGCATCACATGCCCTCTGTGAGTTAAAAGAGCTTTCTGCTGCTGCCAACACGGCTGTTGCTGCCATCGCTGCTGCCATCACGGCAGCTGCCATCACGGTTGCTGCTGCTGCTGCTGCGATTGCTGCTGCTGCGGTTGCTGCAGCTCCTGCTGCTGCTGCTGCAGCTCCTGCTGCTGCTGCTGCTGCTGCTGCGGTTGCTGCTGCTACTGCGGTTGCTGCTGATGCTACTACAGTTGCTGATGCTGCGATTACTGCAGCTGCTGCTGCTGCTGCGGTTGCTGCAGCTCCTGCTGCTGCTGCGGTTGCTGCAGCTCCTGCTGCTGCTGCTGCGGTTGCTGCTGCGATTGCGGCTGATGCTGCGATTACTGCAGCTGCTGCTGCTGCTGCGGGAGTCGCTGGATGCTGTGGCCTGGGAACGTGGCTCCTGATCTCCGCTCGCGGGATGAAATTAGCTGGGAACTTCACAGCTCAGCGGATGCCATCGAAGCGCTGGCGCTGCGCCCTGCCCGGCCGGGGTGAGGGGTGAAGGGGTGGAGAGTTATGGTGATGTGGTGGTAAGGAAATGGTGGTGAGGTGGTGAGGGCATGGTAATGTAGTGAAGAAGTAGCTAAGAATGATGTGTGGTTCAAAGGCATCAAAAATGAGGTAATGAAACACAGAGTTGGTATAAAGTTCGGGTTGAAACTCCGCTAATTGGCTTAAGATGGCACCAAAATTGTGGAGCAGCGACTCGAGATCTCGGAATATTGATTATTACTGAAGCTATGTTTGATGACCACATCACGGTGTTAGTTGCGGAAGCCAGACAAGATTTGCACCGGTCCATGTTCTGTCAGCATTCTCATGCGTTGCATCTTCTTCCCAAAAGCCAATACTCAATTGGATATTATCATTTAAAATTATTAATTGAAGCCTCAATACGGAAATAAAAGGATCAAATTATTTCATTTTATTTTCTGGCCATAATATTTAAATTCTTCAGCTGAAACATACACAAAAAATATCCGGGAATGTTTATAGCTTCCACTGTTGCGATAATTTTTTTTATTCGTTTTTTTATTTTGCTTCAGATGGTTCGATTTAAAATGATGTATGTTTCCGTGTCAATGCATGTCTGAATATGATAAAAAAATATTTTCTGGAAGCCAATTTGAATCTGAATAGATTTTCTTCCCACATAATTTGCCTGTGAGCGCAAAAATCTACGGTATAATGAGTCCCGTACTTCAGTTACCTAATTAAGCTGCGTATGTTATAAGGTTATAAGTACTTTTTCCATCTCTCTTTGCCCCATTATTTCCTGCTCTTTGTGATTCTTGTGAATCCTGATTCTTACACCTAGAATTTTACAGCAAATGATAGACAAGTTCTTAACCTCAGTTCCTTCATCAGCGACGGCAGTTCCCTCAAATAAAATCAATCCACCTGACATCCACGCAACACAATTAATATTCCTGGCATCCACGCAATACAATTAATATCCCTGAAATCAAACCAATACATTTCATTTTTTATTTTCAAATTTCACTTATTATTATATGCAAAGGGTTGATCTTAGTCCTAAGTGTACTGTGGGTATCCCAAAAGGATAAAATTGAATTGAACGATTTAGGGGGATTGATTGTATTGCAGTCATGAGCTGAACATTGGCATAGGAGGTGGTGGAGGTAGTGTTGTGGTGCTGGTAGAGATGGTAGTGTTGTGGTGCTGGTAGAGATGGTAGTGTTGTGGTGCTGGTAGAGATGGTAGTGTTGTGGCTGTCTCTTATACACATCTAGATGTGTATAAGAGACAGGTTGTGGTGCTGGTATTGTGGTGCTGGTAGAGATGGTAGTGTTGTGGTGCTGGTAGAGATGGTAGTGTTGTGGTGCTGGTAGAGATGGTAGTGTTGTGGTTGTAGAGATGATAGTGTTGTGGTGCTGGTAGAGATGGAATGACGCGGTAGTATAATGGCTGTGGTGCATGATATCCTCGTGCTTCGCATGATGGTTTCATACCTCATTGTTCATCTTCATCTTCAGCCCTTCTTCAGGTGACAAGTACAACGCGACGTGCATTTGCCCTCATTTGGGCAAGCTGATGCAAGTTGCTGTTGCTTGCATTTAATGGGGTAGAGGCAGAGGCATAACGCATGCTCAAGAACACATCCGTTCTCAAGTGTGAACTTCTTCCTCTCAGCGCTATCGACATGGCGCAGTCTTGGTCTAACGCGCAGTCTTGGTCATGGCGCAGTCTTGGTATCATGATGGTGAGGTTGCTAGTAATGGTAGTGGCGGTGCTGGTGGTGGTCGTAATGATTGTGGTGGCGGTTGGAGTGCTGTTGGTGGTGGTAGAAGATGTGATTATAAAATTAAATAACCATGGAGGCTTTCTAGCAGTTGATTTAACATATTATTCCTATTAACATGAATTGCACGAGAGTGATTATGTTTCACAATCAATATTATCAGTTAGCACCCCAGCGTCATGAAAAAATCGCTTTAAATTTCTTATGGTAATGCCTATGATAGTAGCGGTGCTTCATGTATAGCAAAGGGTGGGCAGCTGCTGCCACTCGCACTCCTGTTCTCGCCACCGCGGTCACATCAAAGAGAGCGAACTATCGACACTGCGCCAAGTCTCTTAATGGGAGCCTTCAATAAGAAGTGCACATCTACTTACTTCTTGCACTTCACGAGCGTTCAGTGCTCGCTAACTTCCATGCGAACAATATCTATGTTCCGACAAACTTCTCGCCTTCGTCATGGGGTGCATTTTCAAGAAATTAACGACTGGGTTCCAGTTGTATGGTGATGGTAGATTTTGAATTTACTCGACAACAATTTACTCCTGACCAAATTTGTGTTAAAGATTAAAGTTGATTTTATACAAGAACCATTTCCTCGGAGTTTCACCTGTTTTCATAAATCAATCAAGTGAATTTATGAAGAAAACTTGGGTCATTCGAACAATCCAGTCGGACGAGAGTGTAACCTCCTGACTCTGACTCTGCAGGATAAACTGGAAGCACAGCCGCTCTCTGCAGGGGAGGAATCTATCGTGTGTACAGACTGACTCAAATGGACTGACTGACTCAAATGGACTGACTCAAATGGACGGTGCTCTGCTCTCCTGATTAGCTCGAGTTGACGCAACTCAAACCTATTACCGAAGTGTGCCGCACACTCATTTAATCTTTTAGCCAACTTAGATGGATTGAACACTAAGTAGCGCACCGAGCGAATTGTACTTTGAGCGTGTCTATGCAGCATTATTCCCTTTGGTAGCAGTGTCCTGAGAAGTTATGAACGCCGTGGCATAATGAGATGGCTTCTTATACCTCAGAGTGCTGGGTCGTATTTGAGCACTGATTCTTATTTCGTTTCCACTGATTCGTATTTATTTGATACCAATAATGCTGACACAAACTCCGCCACCATATTTCATGAAGAAATGTTCCAGTAATGTTGTGGCTAATAGCAACTGCAAAGCCTTTTTTCAATGAAGGTTCCTTCTAACTCTGTATTATGAAATAGATATTACGTCGTGAATATCATAACCTCATCATTAGTTTTTTATCATTTGTGCACGGATACATTAGGCGTCTTTAATGCTATTCGTACATAAAAGCCTGTCAACTAGAGGTCCCATCAGTTTATAAAGAGTGAACACGTAGTTTGCTGCGGTATCTTATTTCTTCATAACGTGAACTAATGCAAACACTCTTGCTCTTTACGTCCTATTGTAAAATTCCATGTAATTCGGATGCAATTTATTATTATTCGTGAGGGTATTCAAAGTATATCAACAAAAAAAATGCAGATGCAACAAAAAAGTCAACATTTCTTCCTCAATATCACCCGCAACAAACACAGAGAAGTTGATCCCAATTCCCGAGGACTGCATTTTATGATCGCTTGAATAGCAACGAGTGCCATAAAATTTAAATGCATAATAACTTCGAAAAATAATGCCACAAAAAGTACTAAAATTTTATGCAGCCGTTAATTTGGCTACGACTTAATACTGCAGCTCATATCCTCAGCCAAGCAGCAGGCATGCAGCCATAAATTGGTTCTTAGTGAAGTATTCCCATTATAGTATATATGTGCTCAGCTGAACATTCATAACAAATGAATGCCTGTACGCGTACCATTGGATTTCCTACAAATATTCATTGTTGAACTGAAAGATATAAACTACCCTACCGGTCTCAGGTTTTAATATACTTCAGGCTTCTATCGGATTGTAAGGCAGCTCTGGCTCGAATTCCCACTTCATTTATTAACCAACCAAAGACTTTATAGAAACTGTTGCTGGGATTGAACCTTGCGATAACCTTGTATCGTTTGTTTGCGAACAAAGGACCTTAGAAATGTACCCAGAAGTCTGCCTATATGCGTCCTTTAGCGTGCCAATACCACTGCATTATCAGCAGCCGCTCGGCTACCAAAGCAATAGTCTGTAAGTCAGTCGTCGTCTTATCTCGCACCGTCAATATATGCAGCGCTCGTCCAGCTTTAATGAAGCAACTTAGAATTCTCGATTTTGTGTAGTGTGGACGGCAACCGGTGACGTATTACAGATACTGAGTCTCGCACCAATGGACTCGCGTCTGCTTCCAGATAACGCGCGTAATTCTCGCTTCTTTAGAACCTTGTGCCAGAATAAAACCCGGACACCGAGACTCTGATCGAGTTTCGATGTGGGAACAGAAGGAAGCTTACCTTTGCCATCAGTAGCCCCAGATTGAACTGATGCACTGAACTCGTATTTTGGAATACATATTGTTTTTAATTAGCCGCATTCCTTGAAAATTTAACTAAGAATTTTGCTAGTAGTGCTAGTCAATATCATTCAGGAATATTTAATGAATTGATTTTAATTCAGTGAACTGTCGAGTATATTTAAGGCTCACGTGGTTCTTGATTTCCCTAATTGATCTGAAGTCGCTTTATTTTTATAACAAAAATTCGTGTAAATGATGAAAGATGACATCAACCTGATGTCAGCAATATTCATGACATATTTAGATTCAGAAGTTAGCTTAGCTAAGCTTCTGAAGCTGATTTTATCCTATTGTCCTCCAGAGCATAATTCACGAATCAATGTGTATTCGAAAAACTTGCAAGCTTGATATTAACAGATAATTATTTCCTCCCTTCATGTTCTCTATTTAAGTTTTTCTTAGCCTCCACACTGACCTCAGCCCCACCACCGAATGTGAGGCTGAATGTCGCTACCTAATCGAGGACTGTCGCTTACTAAATTCAATACAGTTAATTCATCAGCGTTTTCGCTAGTTCTCGATAATTCCACAAAACACATAAAAGGCAGTAAGTTGATTCGGAACAATTCTTTGGGGAACACGTATATTCGTTCCGAATATATATGTTATCAAACGTATACGTGTTATGCCGCGTACATCGATCAAACATCAATGAACACCCAACGATCCGCTGAAGAATAACTTAGACCGGACGACTGCAGGTTCCTTACATCATCGGGCAGAACTGAAGCCCGGGCTTAGAAGTTGAACCCATACAAGATTTCAGGATGTGCAAAAGTGAGCACAATGTTCTGGCCGTCGTTGTACCCAAGCAAGATATCAGGATGTGCAATAGTGAGCACAATGTTCTGGCCGTCGTTGTACCCAAGCAAGATCTCAGGATGTGCAATAGTGAGCACAATGTTCTGGCCGTAGTTGTACCCCAGCAAGATCTCAGGATGTGCAATAGTGAGCACAATGTTCTGGCCGTAGTTGTACCCAAGCAAGATCTCAGGATGTGCAATAGTGAGCACAATGTTCTGGCCGTCGTTGTACCCAAGCAAGATCTCAGGATGTGCAATAGTGAGCACAATGTTCTGGCCGTCGTTGTACCCAAGCAAGATCTCAGGACGTGCAATAGTGAGCACAATGTTGCGGCCGTCGTTGTACCCAAGCAAGATCTTATATAGGACGTGCGATAGTGGGTACAATGGTCGGGTATTAGACAATGGACGCTACCCTTTAGCTTGGGTCATAGGGTTGTTCACGCATGGTCGCCCAGCAGATAAGAAGAGAAGAGGCAACACAACTGGAGCAGTGACAGCCATGCTCTCTGATAACACGCTGATAATCTCCTCTGCCATTGATACTCCACTACCGACACGCTTGTCCATTGTCAGGACTTCGCCGTTCATATTGCATTAATTATAAATAACATTCTCTGCGCTTACCACGTTACCGTCAGCAGCCACGGCTAAGAAATGATCAAATATAGAACTTTGATCTTTGCCTCTTCATTTTCATGGAGTCACCGTAGATATTACGTTGTGGGCTGCATGAATGATGAATGAATTAAAGACGCTTTATATAAGACGGATGCCTCACAAACTCAGCTGCTCCATGCCAAATAGTTATTATTCCCTTTGAATGTTATTACATTATGTCATTCATGTGACATTTTAATTTTGAACTGAAGGCTGGACAGGATACAGACTTGTGAAGGCTGGACAGAATACAGCCTTGTGAAGGCTGGACAGAATACAGCCTTGTGAAGGCTGGACAGGATACAGACTAGTGAAGGCTGGACAGCATACAGCCTTGTAAAGGCTGGACAGGATACAGCCTTGTGAAGGCTGGACAGCATACAGCCTTGTAAAGGCTGGACAGCATACAGCCTTGTAAAGGCTGGACAGCATACAGCCTTGTAAAGGCTGGACAGGATACAGCCTTGTGAAGGCTGGACTGGATACATTGTGAAGGCTGGATGAGATACAAATTTTTGAAGGCTAGACTGCACGTACAGAATTTAAGGCTTACTTATTTTAGAAGAACTTTCAATTTTCTCTCTGCATGGGTGCTAAATTAGCTCTGGTTGCTAAACTAGCTGAAAATATACTGTTTAAATTATTCTCAATGAAGTTGTGTAAGAAGTATAAGATGAAAATCGAGCTTTAGTTGGCACCCGTCTAAAGTCAAAATACGAATTGCTGGAGGCAGCGTGACTGTGGCTTCATCTGCCGACGTCGCTTACAAACTTCGTATGTCCGTCTCGCGAGTTCATCGTCATTTGATGTCGATCGCTTGAGATCTACAATTAGATATTTCTTTTCTTCAAATAAATCACAATCGATAAGCATTTGAAAACACGCAAGCACTCGAACCAATGGCGTGCCTGCCTATATTTTCAATTTCTTTCCGGTTTCTAACTCATTGTCTTCGAATACATTTTCTATAGGACAAAATTGATAAATGAATTGTTTAAATAGTTCCTAAAATTTATAGTATTTTTCTTGCACGACTTCACCTCGTATCGTATCATAGAAATGACATTGAACAGAAGAAAGTGTACGAGAAATATCATGCATCCGGGACGCAGTTTAACGGAGCTCGTCTCTACTTCTATCCGCTCGTATCAGGCGAGTCTTGCGTTCGCAGGCTAGCCAGACGCCCGGCAAAAACAAGCACTAAGAACAAACGCTCACTATTTCCCACCGAGTTACGGATTGAAAATATATTATTCTGAGAAAATTATGAGGAAAGTGAAAACTATCAGCGAACTACGGGACGACCAATCTGAGTCAATTGCTTGCCTAAAATTACCGTACATGATTGTTCATTATTTTACGCCCTCAAGTTTCGAAGGGTCTCAAAAATTTTTAATTCACTTCCATTTATAAACTTAGTATAGAAAATCATTCATGCCGGTAGGCGATGTTTTCTGTATTTGTATCGTTCGTGTGTCGCCTGACATCACCGAAACATGAAGCTTCCAACATCACTGGTGAAGCGGAACATCATCGCACAGCGCCGCCACATGAGGCTTCCAACATCACTGGTGAAGCGGAACATCATCGCACAGCAGCGCCACATGAAGCTTCCAACATCACTGGTGAAGCGGAACATCATCGCACAGCGCCGCGACATGAGGCTTCCAACATCACTGGTGAAGCGGAACATCATCCCACAGAATCACTCCTGCAGTCCAGCTGCTCTTCAGCACTTTGCCTCAAGCCATGATCCAGTTTTTCATAGGCAAGTTCATTTAATTGCTGAGGTTTTATCCAATCATGATTAATTAATGGGTCAAAAGTGGACGCTGGCCGAGACCGCATTCCTGGACCTGTCATGACTCCGAGATGGATTGACTCTGATCCAGTTTGGATGCCATTACCTCGCCATTACTGTCCACCCATTAGCCCATTAGACACCAATTACGTCTTGCTTGAGGCTCCCATATCAAGGGTCAGCTCACTGCACTCGCAACTGCGCAGTAAAGTAAGTTAATAAAGATGAATGCTTCAAGAATTTTATTTTGCTTTTGACGCAGCAGGATTTTTTAAATGGTATCCAAGGTTGTCATTTTTTGCTGATAAGTAAATTTGGACGATGAGAAATTTATTCGTAAGAAAAGCTTATACTTTGCAATTACCCATTCCGCTAAATGTTTCAATACATATTGTTTGTTTATTCATCATAATGAGATAGGTAATGTCAAGTAAATTGTTCATTTATTTTTACTTATGCTCATTTTAGGTCAAAAATTATGCATTTATCAATATACATAATCCACCATATGCCATGCGTCGGGTGTCCGAGTAATTCTTTCATACTTTTGAATACTGTAAGGGACGACGGTAAATAATAATAATAATAATTTATTGGTACGACCCCTGAGGTTTCCGTGTCAAGATACGATTTAAATGAATGTGTTTCGTAAGACTATTTCATTCGCCTATAGAATTACGCAAAGAGTGTTATTCGGATCTGATTCGTGTTACGAACTCATTCGCCAATAATCACGCTAAAATCGGTATGTTTCCTGACTAAATCATTCTTCATAAGTCTGTATAATAACGTTTAAAAAATTTTTTCGATAATTGCGTATCATGATAAATCGTTGGTGGTTACTACGTCGATCAAAATTCCTTTCAGTTATAATAAGCGAAAATAATTTTATTATGAATTGGAATCCTTAGCTTTATTGCTCAAGGAGAACTTCTACTCCGCACGCTGGCTGAAAGTAACTGCTCCGTCTGTCCCTCCCTTCACTCCATAATGGGAACACTTAACTCATCCTGACGTTAGATTTTCCTTCAATTTCCCCTAATTTAGCTGGCGCTTTCCCTGGACGCCGCAACGCGTGGGAAAAACTGTCACGGCGCTCACACGGGAGCGTCACGACGCCCGTGTGTGTCTAACACGCATACGTGTGAGTGTCCAGCCATCCTCGCAAGTGTCCAACTACACTCGTAAACGTCCAAACATCCCTGTAAGTGTCCAGCTACTCTTAAAAGTGTCCAGCTACCCTTAAAAGTGTCCAGTTACCCTTAAAAGTGTCCACCGACCCTTACAAGTGTCCAGCTACCCATACAAGTGTCCAGCTACCCTTACAAGTGTCCAGCTACCCTTACAAGTGTCCAGCGACCCTTACAAGTGTCCAGCTACCCATACAAGTGTCCAGCTACCCTTACAAGTGTCCAGCTACTCTTACAAGTATCCAGCTACCGTTACAAGTGTCCAGCTACCCTTACAAGTGTCCAGCTACCCTTACAAGTGTCCAGCTACCCTTGCAAGTGTCCAGCTACCTTTACAAGTGTCCAGCTACCCTTACAAGTGTCCAGCTACCTTAACAAGTGTCCAGCTACCCTTACAGGTGTCTCATCATCGCTGCCATTGTCTAACCATCATTGTGTCTAATCATCATTTTGGGCTCACTGGCCTAAACTTTCTCAAGTTCAGGTAAAGAAAACTTGTTCCTATAGCTCGAGCTATAAAAACTCAAGGTGGCCGAACAGGCCAGAAGGATATTCTCAAGCTATATCATCAGGTGACTGAACAGGCCAGAAGGATATTCTCAAGCTATATCATCAGGTGACTGAACAGACCAGACTTGAAGCGACTGCCCCTTGCAGGCTGCACTTGCCGCGCAGGAAGGAAGGAAGTGGTTGAGGATCACAGGAAGTTGTCCGCCCCTCTCACTTCCCCTCACTCCCCCACACGATCTTGTGGTTTAAGGGGAGGCAGGGGGTTGAGGGGGAAGAAGCTGGGGTCATTTTAGGGGGCAGCGGAACTTTGCGGTGACAGTCAAGCTGCTTCCGCTGGTAGTGTTGGGGACGGGGGATGACTGGGGGGCAAACGGAACTGAGGTGACTCCCCGCTGGGGGTGAGGGGAAGTGCGTGGTTTGGGGAGCTAAACGGAACTGAGGTGACTCCGTGCTATATGACGCTGATGGGGAGAGGGGGAGGATTTGGGGGTTGTACTGAACTGGAGGTGAATACGTGCTGTATGGGATCGTGGGGGAGGCGGTAGCGGATGGGGTGGAGGAGTGGGATGTAGTGGGAGGCAGTAGAGGTGCAGTGTGAGTGCAATACGTGCAATAGGAGACCTACATCAGAAGTGGGAGAGTGACAGGTGACATGGCAGTGGAACATCACAACCTCCATGCTGCATTTATTACTCCTCCACCAGTCCACAACAGCCCCTCCACCAGTCCACCACAGCCCCTCCACCAGTCCACCACAGCCCCTCCACCAGTCCACCACAGCCCCTCCACCAGTCCACCACAGCCCCTCCACCAGTCCAAGCGTGTTTTTTTTTTTAATTTGTTCGTCATGCTGGGGCTCACGCATAAGGACAACTGAGGAACACATGAGTCCAAAATTTTTGGCTGCCTACTAGAATTTTGTATTTTCTGAGAGGTAAATGACACGTGCCTTTTGCCTTTGACACGTAGTTTAGAAGTGATTTGTTAAGGCGCATGAAACAGAAATAGCGATCTAAAATATCTAGGCTAATCCACCACAGGCTCTCCCCAGTTAAAAACCACTCCATCAAATCCGCCGACGATGCACACGCGATTTCCACATCTTAGCGCTGCATAATTTGAGTGAAGTGTGATTCAGTAATTCGGTGAAGAATTCGATGGATATAAAAACATCGAAAGGCCTTAAAGTGAACAGAACAACTCCAGGACGCTGGTCTTTGACGATAATAACATTTACCGTGTAAAAATTAATCATGTAACGTCTACCGATCGTCGGTCGAGAATCTTTATAGACATTGTTGATGACTGGAACGTAGTGCATTGTCGCTGGTCAGAGATTCGCAGAAGTTTAAATCATAGCAGGAAAAATAGGTTATATCAGTATAGGCATAGCAACTATAGGGCTTAAGTATTATAATAATATTTGTGTTCAAAGGAAAGAGTAACTTTTACACAAGTTGTATGTCTCCCTCTCGATCAAATGTCACCGCGCGAGCGAACGCTTTTCAAGTGCGAGATAATCCGAGGGTTTTTCTAAGTATAAAGAACAAGCTTTCGGGGCATGATGTCCGAGACGACAAGTTGCTATCGTTACATTATTATCTGGCAAGTACGTCAAATAAATTTAAAAATCTGATCTAAAACTTGATTCAATTTATAATGCAATGTATTTCAGTGTGATGCGTAAAAGAATATATATATATATATATATATATATATATATATATATATATAAATTACGAACCTAATCGTATTTGTTTCCTTAAGTAGGAACCATAAACAAGAGTTCTCACGGAGAACTATATAAAAAATATGGGAATATTATGAGGTAGGTTCGCTCGTAATTGAAAAGTAGGAGTTAAAAGGCATGCAAGCAACGTTAAATATACAAGCTCAAAGGCTTGCAGCAAAAATAAACAAATCACCCTAGCTCTAAGTAACCAACAAGCCTAGGGATCAACCTAAGGCGTGAAGACATAACATTGACGACTTGACGAGGGAACACGGAAGCGCTAAAATGTAATCTTAAATTAAACGAAAAACGACATGGAAAAACCCTTGCACAGACATAAAATTAGCCTCTGAAAAGCTAGTATTTGCATGTGAACAAGACAGTTTAAGCAGAAGGTCTTCACAGAAGCAAGGTTGATAAAATGATAATTCCACTTAAGCTAAACATAAACGGTCTCTCCTTCTGACAAGCTATACTGTCGACAAGCGTGAGGAAATAAGGATGGTAATTAAGGAGAAATGTTAGCATGCAGGCCCACATGTTACCTGCGGTAGCACGTTAATTGCTTGACCAAGCATGCAGTAGTTCAATAGCATACATATACACTACACAACAAATTCATGCCATCTGTATAACAGAAGCAATGTATTTATTAACAAATTTATGAAATGTACTTTTTTTCTGCTCGGCAACGATCGCAAACGAGGCTTGGCAGGTGTTGGCAATAAATTTCACTTCTATCATACGATCAACCCGCGCTCATCACATGAAAACATGGCAGCGACATGTTGCAGAGAGGAGCTGCAGCCCTAACAAAATTTAGAGTCGCCTTAGCTTCTGGTAATCCAAATCAGACTCTGTCGCGTCTGTAAATTTTCACAGGGAGTGTATAAGGACGTGTACAGTAGCTGCCGCTGCTTGGTCTGTAAATTTTCACTGGGAGCTGCAGTAGAGGACGTGTACAGTCGCTGCCGCTGCTTGGTCTGTAAATTTTCACTGGGATTAAGGACGTGTACAGTCGCTGCCGCTGCTTGGTCTGTAAATTTTCACTGGGAGCTGCAGTATAAGGACGTGTACAGTCGCTGCCGCTGCTTGGTCGCAGGAAGCGTGGAGGGCGGCCCTCGTCGCGAGGTTCCCAGCAGGTTACGTGGTTACCAGCTTTGCGGCAACACCGCTGTCTGCGTCGCCCCCCCCCTCCTTCAGAGGAGGAAGTTGAAGGGTGGAGGTGGGTCCAGGTCTAAACAGGTGGTGAACCTTGTCTTGTAAAGAGGCTCAGACGATTATTTTTTAGGGTAAAAGAGAATATATTATATGAATGTAATCAGATCCAGCATGTGAGTTGGTTACCTCCAAAGCAGTTAAGATTAAAATTAATTAAAGAAAAGTAACTAATTACTTGTCATAACCTACTTATTGCAATATAGCTGGAAAATTTAATTCAATTTTTTTTTACAAAACAAATGTTTCTTTCACCAAAATTAAAAAAACTACAAGAAATGTTGTGAAAAATGTTAAAAGATTTCATCCATGGACAGTATTAAAATATGATATCAGGAAATTAGAACCAAGAATTAGCCAATTTATTTTATTTGTCAATGATTTATCATAATATAAATATTATTTATACACAAGTTGGGCATTGAGTTTCCATAGGATTATAGTAGCAAATTATACGGGAAGTGTATAAGAAAGCAACAGGGCGAGCGTGCAGGTCAGTGCGAGCTGCAAGGACTGCACCCGCAAGTCGCAGGTCGTGAGAAGTTTTAGTCGCGTTCTCCCACGTGAACAATTACAGCCTTCCGGCGCGCCGCTAGTGACCGGACACCGCGCCTCGCCAGGCTGCTTCTTTCGCACAAAAATCCCAAAACAGCGAACGAGGATCGCACTTCCCACCGCGTGCGGCGGCGGCGGGGTGGCGGGGGTAGTAGCTCTAGCGGCGGGTGGTGGGGTGGTGGGGGTCGTGGTTCTAGCTACTGGCGGGGGCGGAGTGGTGGTTCCACCGACGGTCCAGCCTGGGCTATACTTTAAAAAAAAGTTAGGAGATCGTAATTTCACGTAAGTTTATCAGCCAATTATTGACAGCCTTTCTAGCAAATCCACCAATCATAAGATAAGAAAATAGAGCGAAAGTACTTACGTTAACTTAGCGAGTTTTGAAAGTGTGGCCCCAGGCAGTTTTAAGACATGACCTCCACCACTAAAAATCAAGGGTGGATAATCCGTGGCTATTACGTACACACTAATTTCCTTTACTGATTATTAAAATGGCTACAAGCACTAAAGAATATGATTAAAATTGAGTCTTGACTAAGAGCCCCTGAACAAATTAATTTAGAACATTTCTATCTCAGTTATAGGCCAATTATCAGTCATAGATCATTTATACTCACCGATGAATTTCAGAAAAATTTTCCTCTGACCGTTGACCACGATTTGCTTAATAGCCGCTTATGGATGGACTATCAGCGGCCGCTCATAGGTCGTCCTCGTGGAGTTAGTAGATGATATTCAATAGGTTATCTCTGTGAGGGGTCGACAAGCGAGCTGCTCTCAGGTGCAACAATGAGCTGTTAATCTCAGCTACACGCGCCGGCATCGGCGTCCATTACTATACGGAGATCCTTGTCAAAGTAATGTGAGGGGAACGGCACTCGACATTAGCGTGTTTACTAATCCAAACCTGCAGCCTTGTTAGCTCGTGGTCACATCACTGCCCTGTATTTCTTAAAGGTAGCGCTGTAAAAGGCAAAACCGAGCATGGTTTTGATAGACTGAGACTGCCTTCTTGACACTCAAGTCCTTATTTTTGAGAGCATCAGTTTGCTCCAGTATGTTACTTTCTTAAGACAGACTCTTGAAAATAGATTTCATGAGTCTGTGATACTATATATGTCATCGCATTTTGGCCGTTTCAACTAAGCATTTGCATTTATGACCAATCATTCTGGTAGAACATATTCGTATCGGTCATTTTTTGGTCAATTAGGATTCACATTTAAAATGTTCTCAGAGCAAGAAAAAAACATACGTACCGGTAACTAATTGACCTAAATCAATCTATGTTGACTTATCAGCATCCGTTCAATGGCCTCATGTTAACCTATCTTCATGAAGAGATTAATTTAAACTTAGATATTCATACCGCACACTGAAATGTCGTCCTATCTATAAAGGTCAAAAATAAATTGCAGAGGACTCAACCCATTAGCATTGGCCCGCCAAATTTGCCCTGGATTGCTGGTATGGATATAATTCATTAAAATATATAGACGCATCATCGCAGGCCAATTCCACGCCACCGAGACCACACTCCTAATTTTCAATATAGAGCAGCGCGGCTGGAGATGCATATCAAAGTCCCTAACTAGCAATATGGCTTTCCTATAAGCAAGTACACCTGATACCCTGAATAAAATACACGATGCTGATAGGCTCAACTTGTTAGCTTGTTACGGCAGGCTTACATCTCCCTGAAAAATGGGTCCTCTCAACGCATTGTCAGGCTATCAACATATCGGATAATGAAATATTTTGTGGTGTATAGCGTGCCTTAACTTGTGATAAGTAAACTAGCTTAACTAGCAACGTTGTCCGCTGTAGTCGCTTGCCTTGGCGATAACTTGTTCATTGATTGTCATCATGAGGGGTAACATTTATCAACAAGCTGTTACAAGTCATCAGATTTAAAGTTCAACCTAAGAATTTATTGATAACCCTTCAAACAAAATACTTATCTTGACAAATCGCTTCTCTGCGCTGAGGCGAAAGATTTTAAATGATTTACGAATTTATAACGATATTCCCTAAAATAAACATGCAATAATTTTTATTATTTACAATTGACGCATTACCTTAATCGATTCCTTAATTTTCATGTCTCGATTTAGAATTTTACGCTTATTTCTCAATAAAAAATCCTATTTACTATATAATTTATCATGTCTTCTTATAAGTCACTAGCAGCTTTAAAAGCTTTTAAATAACCTATGGTAAAGCAGCATTAATTCTTCTCTATCGAATCAAGCCAATCTCTACTGTTCTCGAGTTTTCTTCTTGATCAAATAAATTGCTAATTGTTATTACAGAAGAATGTTACCAATTTATACTCATTACTTACTTTTTTTAATGGTCAACTTGGCTTCCTCTCAGCCTTGACCGCCATCGTGTCGGTTGTGCAAGTCTTGTATGACCATTTTTATGTAATGAATATTAAAGCAAAAATATTCACATTTTTTATGTTCAAGGTGGAAAATCAAAGTTATCTGCATATGAAAATTTTCTATTTCGGCCCCAAGCAAGTGCTGACTTTAAAGCAATTGCACGTGCGTCCAGTACAATAATGCAAATATTTTAACAATAAGTCCTGAATGAATTTCATGAGCGAGCCCCGTGCAAATAAAGCGCCCTCATTCTAACAACCGTGAGGCACATCTAATAAAACTATACACTTTTCTGCATATGGGCGCTTTGAAAGAAGACATGCTGGTAGTTAGCCCTTCACAGTCAGTGTTTAGTCAGGGTCAATATTATCGCTTACCGACACTCATAAAAGGCTTCCGTCTGATCAGACGTTTTCTATTTACCGAGCGCTCGCGATACAGTTGACAGAAGTCGCTACTGTCAAAAATCTTGCTTGATAGATCGGGCAGTTGCTTAGGCATCCCTATTGAGAATCATAGCTGCGTCATCAGTCTGCACACGTTCTCCTCAGCCAGTCTAGAAGAAACATATTTTTTAACTTCCTTCCTGAAAATCATGGCTGAAATCATTGCTGAATTTTTACCTAGACACTTGCAGGAAATTTTTTACTGTTTGGCACACGGTGCACTTTGTAATCGTGAATATACATATTTCAGGGAAAGATCCAGTATCTTCATTATGCTATCTTCCGCTGCCAATTTTGCGTGATTCTTGTATAAAAATTTAGGTGCTTACGTTTAAGTTATTTTAATAAATCTTGAATTTATAATGAAGCACTTAGAATATCAATAAATCAATTGTATGTCTCATTAAAATGTTAACTGCGGGTTAAATACAATTAAAAGGTCAAGAAAACCTAACTCGTTAGAATTGACTCTCAGTGAAGTCAAAGTCTAGAACTCGTTCTCAATATATTCAAGTAAGTATCGCATATTTAGCTTCCATGGAATCTCCTAAAATGAGTCGCTTAAATAATAAGTTAATTCTCCAAAGTATTTTTTATGCTTTCAGCGGACACCGTCCTACTTTTATTTCAGCTTCTGAAGATTTCCCAATCAAACGAACTCCAATGAAAGAATGATAAAATTGTACATCAGTTATTTAAAAATTTTCCATTTTAGTTGTGATAATTTATATCATATGAATCCCAACTCTCAAATCCATTCTATTGACTGCCATTTTCTCAACGAAAATTAAAGATTAATTCTAAATCGTAAGTCTTCAGCTGAACCATAATTTTCTTGTTTTATAATTTTTAACTGGTTTTCTAAATCACTTATCTCTGAGCTAGTATTTTGTATTTCATATTCAGCGTCAATGTCTAGCAATTCAAATTTTTGTTTAGCGTTGATTACGCATTTTATCAAAATATTGATTTTTTTATTTGATCATCCCTAACCCGTAACTTCAAAGATAGAACGTAAATCGTGGAGTATGCCTGAAAAAATTATTAACCTTAATTTTACAAAAAAATTGTTTAATTAAAATTCTTCTATTTGCCCATGAACTACATTGGGCTTAGCTCCTGATCACAAAAGCTATACTTATCTTGCTCTGTGAACTGTGATTGAATTTGTCACTCGTCATTTCTTAAATACCAGAATCGCAGCAGGAAGCGACTAAGCTTCAAGCTCATTTAAAATCCATTTGAACACAATATTTTTGTAGAATAAATTTAAAATCGTGAACGTGTCATTCAATTGTAAGTTAGCACTCCTTGTGTCAGCGATATTCTTGCGCTCTAGACGAGACAGGCGCTGCTGCCGGAGCAATGAAATGCAGTAAGGCTCCTAGCAAATTAGCGAACATATGCAATGCTCGGAACTGGTAGGCATTATCGTAGCATCAACTCACATGTTCCATGTGAGTAAGAATGATATTGATGGAGGCTTCAGCAAGCTATTATAGATAGCGCCTGATGAGTGCAGGTCATTCACTCTCGCCAAATTTACATACTGAGAGACTCGGGCGCCTCGCAATGAATCGGGATTAATTAGCACGCTGACCATCTGGAGAGGCTGCATGTAAAGCGGCGGCTTCTTACGACCACGTTAGTTCTTACGACCACGTTAGACGAAGTTTTGCTCCCGCGCTTCATCTATGGGGGTTTATTGTTGCCCTTTTGTCATGACTGGCTTTTCATTGTTCTATGCACAGCTTACTGCAATTTATTCTGAATACCCACTCTATCATTTTAACTATTCAGTAATTGAATAACGTTCAGTTCAGAGCAAGTTACGAACCAAGACCAAATCTGTGGTGTGAAACTTAGGTGAGTTGCTTCATGCCATAAATTTTAAAAGATATCATGTAAACATGCAGGCGAAGCATTATTATTATGAACATTATAATATTGACATTCGTCGCCAAATCAGTGAAGTGTTTGATGAAAACATTACGAGTGATGGAATTGTGCAGAAATTGTTTCGAGCTTTTTAAATGTGACCACGCAATTTTTCATGATGAAGATCGAAATGGGAGACCTTCAGATTACCAATAATCTGATTCGTAAGTAAACCGTAAAGTTGGAAAGAAAATACGATTTTATTTTTAAAAATTCCCTGCTGTCTCAATAAATGTTCTTAGAAAATTGTCAAATCAGGCGGCAAGTATTTCTGACGATTGCACAAAAGAGCTGAGAGAGACATTAAGAGACTATTACATTACATTAAGAGACTATTGATGCCTCAATACTAAGGAATGATGTAGGAAAGTAAAGTGTGGCTTTTCAAGTGAAGATATATTATTTTAATATACTTTTTTATGCCATAGGTCCCAGGTCCCAGGTCCTCATAGGTCTTCATAGGTCCCAGGCCGCACATTTATTAATTTTGTCCGTTCCTGCCCGGCGTAATCTTTCATCGCTCGCAGGGACATGCAAACACTGGTCTTGCACGGCCTGATCTCTCATCGTTTACTGAGAGAGGTAAACACTGGTCTTGCACGGCCTGATCTTTCATCGTTTACTGAGAGGTAAACACTGGTCTTGCACGGCCTGATCTTTCATCGTTTGCTGAGAGAGGTCAATACTGGTCGTGCACTGGTCCCAATCTTTCATTGCTCTCAGTGAGAGGTAAACAAAGTCTTGCATGGCCCAAACATCTCAGTTTTGACATAAGTGAATTATCCGACGTTATTGTTAAAAAGTATGGTCCAGGTGTGGCCTCAAAAAGCTTGCAAACGCTTTATATGCGTCAAATTTTAGGTACATTTTCAAAATCAAAGAAAAAATTGCACAGGACAAAACGTTCAGTTAAAGCACAGATGTTTATGTTGTTGACACTATATCATCCTGCACAATTGCCCTTCTGTTTTATGGGACGAATTGAAATGGTTTGAATAAATGGTAATTTAACTCCACTTAATTGCGCGTAGTTCTTGAAAATGACTTTCTGGAGTGCGAGCCGTGACTTTAGTTTCACCACATACCCATGCATATGTTATAATTCTTCAGTATTTTCCAGTGCTTGCAAGTCATACACAAGATAGCTTTATGTAACCAATTTATACTATAGCATTTACAAATATATTATGTGCAATATACATATATATATTTAAATATTGGTATATTACCTTATATATGAATACAGTATATTTATATTGTTTACCCCTCAGAAATAATATATACTGTAGCAACTATGTTATGCGTGTAATCTCTACACTGTTAGAAAAAACGGTGAAGAAACGGTCCCACTGGCGTTCTAGTGGCGGGTAGCCCTGTGAAAATAAACTGTTTCGCCGTTTTTATCCGATGTTTTGCGTATTTCTAATGTTAAATTAGAATAAAAACGGCAACACGGAGTTTCTTTTCACGTGCCGACCGGCCACTGAAACGCCGGTAATACCGTTAACGGTAATTTTTGTAACAGTGTACACGCATGACATATTTGTGTGCCTATATTTGTGTGCCTATTTGATCACAAGTTTGCGGTTACCGCGAACCCAGTTATTCCACACACCATTATCATTTCTAAGGCAGAACATGACGGTGATTTGTGGCCTTATGACGATGCATGTATTTTTTGGTCGTCCGACCATAAAAAAAAGCAAGCAAGCAATCCTGGTCGGCGGTGCAGGGCAGCGGTTCTCATTGTCCGTGCCAAAGACGCGCCTTTCTCTCTGCTCCTGCGTAATGACCCGCGCCACTTTTGGTCAAAGACTCGCTGTGTAAATCAATGAGCGAGGCTGTCGGTGACACAGCCCTGAGGCAAGCTTTTCACCCTGTCCCCCAAGTCCTGAACCTTCACGCTTGACAACGAAGCATTCGTGTAAAGACTGCATCATGAGCGAGAACTTACCTCACTCTGTGCGTAAATTTTCGGCCCAGCTATCATCTCGTCTGAGGCCGAAAGAACTTCGTAAGCTCGAGTGCGATAGCAGAAACAATGCATGGCAGCTTTCACCTCACTCTCGGTGGAAGACTCGGCCATATTGGGCTGGCAGGAATGCCAAGTGCTGTAATTACTGTCATAGGCGGTCATAAGCCGTGCTCGATAATGTGGCGCAACCCTGACTGATCCCCTCCTCACAAACGGTAGCCGCTCGCGGCTCCTTGCTCTAAATTCCTTGCCATCTTTGCTCCATGTTCAGTAAACGGTAAAAAATCGCCTATATCCTTAAGCGATGAGAAAAATATTCCAATGTTCAGTGTCGACTCATAATTCTGAGGTACAGTATGCCGAGGCCAACATCAGGAAACTGCTAGAAGAACCCATAATAAATTGCCATTATTGAATACTTTATGAGAATGCAAACTGATATACGAGACTGTGCATCTCGCCCGTCTTAATTGCATCCACTTGCAAGGCTCGACCCAATCCTCATGCGGAGACACCAAATGAGCTGTGAAACTTGAAAGCGTTCACCAAGGCAGAGATTTGCGTATTATTGCCGCCTGTACTGTACATGATACGTTTCATGCGTCCAGCTAGTTGCCTACTGACATATGAGATAACACAATCCTATAGTTTTCTGGAGCCAGCTAAAATATTTGATCCCGTATGTGCAACATTATTACGATAAGCCAATTTTTTACTCCACGTATAAATTATATTTTAAGAGCACAGCCATTGTTTTTATTCGCCGTAAATATGCCATGAGCATTCAACTTCTCGGTGCTACGCGAATAGCTAAATTTCTTACGTGAATAACGATTTTTTTTAATTCAGCAGGAATTTCATTTGATTTATGAGTCGCCACTTCCTTCCTCGCTAAGCGCAAATTTCCATCGTCCACGCGCACTGCAGTACAGTCTTCGTTCAGTGGTTGGTCAAAGACACTGAACTTTTTATTCCTTTATTATATCAGTAAGTTGAACCTTAGTATGAAATTTCGTATGTATGTATAGTTTACCGTTTTGTTGCCAAATACTTTGGCAATTCTCTATAATCGTTGATTTTTGTACTTGAGAAAAAATGAGATATTTTTGGCAGGAGTTAGCAAAACTTGAAAAATATTGAGCAACCGACACACGACAATCAATTCAAAACCAAATCTTTACAGAAAGACGTGCTATTTTTCTATCTGGCAATGTTATGAGAGATTATACAGTGTAATGCTGACAGATTAGCAATATTAGATCACGAATATATTGATGAAAATATGCGACCATCACTGCAGCACTCGTTCTGACCACTGCAACAGCACGGTGTCTCTGTCACCTGGACAACTGCACTGCATCATCCATCATGTCAGCTGCAGCACGACATGTACGTCATCTCGGCTGCAGCACGGTAAGCTACGTCATCTCGGCTGCAGCACGGTAAGCTACGTTATCTCGGCTGCAGCACGGTAAGCTACGTTGTGCAAGACAGCAGCTGCGCCACGTCATCAGTGAGCAGAACATAGTGCAAGACAGCAGCTGCACCACGTCATCAGTGAGCAGCATGCAGTGCAAGACACTACCTGTCACGCGATATGTCGTCGTTTGCCTGGGCGCAAGAGTCTTAAGATGAAGTTTTTTTGCTATTCCGAGCATCATGTCCAAACATGGAGGGGATTATCTGATAAATTTATGATATACTATTGAAAGTTTCTACTGCTCAGACCCATACAAAACGCGGTCAATAGTAGGTACAGTCTGATTTAATGCAACTGGTGAAATTATGGCCTTAAAACAGGGCAATAGAGCTTCTGATAGTTTAAGACATGTGCTACTGATTGAAGCTGAGATCGTTTGTGGTGCTCTTGAGGACGCTTAGAAGCCTTCATGGCTGAGCACTGAATGTAAGAGAAGCAGCACAAAGAAGTCGAAGGGTCTTAATGCTGAACTGCTTCAGTTGTGAAGCGTAAACACGATCGCATTACCCAATTATTGGCAAATTTATTTTAAAATGATGCCTAACAATTTGTTGTAAAGCCACTCACATACATGTGGGTACATTGTTTCTTTGGTTCTCAGTGCAAGTTGAAAGGGAAGCATATGAAATGTTATCACTCAAGGAAAAGTTGCACCGTTCCTACTCAGGTATCGAAACATTATATAAATATCGTAAGAAGCAGCGAACTATCTAATGATTTTCTTAGCCGCTTCGAAATAATTTACTGATCTTAATTTGTTCTCTAAAATATTTTGTCCGCGAATATTAATAAATGATAAGAGTTTTAAACTTAAACTGCCAGAAATCAAGCCTGAAACATCGATCAATTACGATCCACGTTTATCAACAAGATCTGACACGAGCCGGTATTGGACGGGACTTTTTACCTTGAGTTTAACATGCAAACAAGCTTCGAAATATTCGTTCAGTTTCAGATTCTTCCTGCAGATTCTGAACTGGAATTTAGAGTTACCTAAATCTCAATTTTGTAACATGATGTAAATAAATAAGAGCTATAACTGCTTTAATAGAGAAATATAATAATCTTCTCTTTGATCTTCCATGCTGTCGCTGCATGGTACCCTGCGCGCCTGGTGAAGGCTGCGCACCACAAGCAGCATTTGCAGGTGTTTGCCGTACTATATCCTATCGTTTTTGAATATATCCTATTTGTTAAATAGCTCTTATGAATTATATAATTACCGTCTTTTTATGTCAAGCTTATAAAATAAGTCTTGCATTCAATTTCTAAACGTTATAAATTTGCACTAGAAATGTGAGTGCAAATTATCCACATGCATATTCGCTTCTAGGAACTCCATTGAACATTATTGGAACATCATTCGAATTTGAGTCAATACATAACAAAGAATTATAAACCTAGATAATTTCGGACGTGAGGACACCCTGGAATAAAAAGTTGTAACAAAGTTAACATTCTTTTCAATAGCTTCAAAAATATAACTCAGTACTCACAGCAGTGAGTGACAGAGCGCATTTTCTCGTCGACGAAAACTTGATGTCACGGACAGACGGACGGACAGACAGACAAACAGATGGACGGACGGACATGGCGAGTACAATAGTGCATTTTTTCCATAAATGAGGAAATGCGCTAAAAAGAAATAACTTTTCAATAAATCCAGCAACAACGCAAAAGAAGCGGATGCTTAATCACTGCAGGTCAAGGTTCAAAGGACATGATACACATGAAGAAACGCTTGCTGGAAGTCGAAGGTTTCGAGGGCACAATATGCCGGATGAAACGCTTGCCGCAGGTCAGAGGTTCAAAAGACATGATAGGCCGGATGAAACGTTTGCCGCAGGTCGAAGGTTCAAAAGACATGATAGGTCGGATGAAACGTTTGCCGCAGGTCGGAGGTTCAAAAGACATGATAGGTCGGATGAAACGTTTGCCGCAGGTCGGAGGTTCAAAAGACATGATAGGTCGGATGAAACGTTTGCCGCAGGTCGAAGGTTCAAAAGACCTGATAGGTCGGATGAAACGCTTGGTTCACCTTTTGCACTCAACTATCGAGGAACTCAGAAGAACTAGCAAATAATTACAGTGAAATTATCACGTCATTCACAGCTCGTTTTAAAAAGCGTAATGACGAGCGAGAGCATAGAGATGAAATAGAACATTGATCTGAAAGAAAAGATTGATTGAGGTGTGAGAATGAAGAAGCAATGAGTAATAAAGTATTGAGGTACAAGAAGACATCAAGATACAAGGAAGCATCAAGATTCAAGAAGACATAGAGCTCCTGAAACATTGAGTTCTCCTTCGATACTAAACAAAATTTAATGCATAGCCCAAAATTTTAGCCATAAATTCTTGGAATAGCAGTTCAAAAATGGCCCATAAAGAATTGATTCGTTGAATTATATGCTGGTGATCAAACTTCTCGGATCTTTTCAAAAATATCGATTGCAACAC
Organism: Hyalella azteca; assembly: GCF_000764305.2. Taxonomy (NCBI): domain Eukaryota; kingdom Metazoa; phylum Arthropoda; class Malacostraca; order Amphipoda; family Hyalellidae; genus Hyalella; species Hyalella azteca. The sequence continues at coordinate 172,394 of NW_025938090.1, read as the reverse complement.
TCCACGGACTCCAGCATTGGAGGGTCTGCATGTAATTGACGATCTGCTGTTCTATACGACGCCTAAACTGAGTAATGGAGTACGATCGTCGGCCGATTAAAGGTTTATCCTAAGAATTTCTTAGTGTATAATTGCCGCACACGCGGAGATGGACCTACAGATTTCTATTGCATTCAAATGCCGAGCTCATGAAGTGCATGGTCTGGCCTTGGTCGTACATCAGGAAGGTTAATTAAGAAATGAGAATATTATTATGCAAAGCAGGGAGGCCAGTCTCATTTTGGACGATAAGAGCAATGTAAAGAGCAATTAGACTCCTTATATGAACGGCAATCTTATTTATCGGCTTTATTAAGAAGAGTATCGGGTATCAGGGAGACCCGCCCGGCTCCTAATGAGCTACTGTAGGCAGCTGAGCGCCATGTGCTCCACGCCATGCAAATTATAGCGCAATTAACGCCGGCCATCCTACCATCGTTCATTGGCTTACTCACTCCATTATTTATTTCACTACAAGTATCTGACACAGCGTGAAGTGAAATAAATGTAATCATCATTTTTAATACTTTATAAGATGGATAATTGGTTACTTTGAAGATTTCTTGAACGGGAGAGAAAGGCTTCCGAAAAATTTATGTAGCATCTCAATTCATATGGAATTACTGATTGTGTGGTAAGGAAACACCAACATCATAAAACAATGTTGAAATTATAATTCCGTTGAGATTACAATCTTGCATATGCTACTCAGCGAATAAAATTTGGTGCAAAACATCGATAAAAGTCTGACCGCTCAATGCTGCAGGACTTCTCCATTATTTTACAAACAGTGTTGTGCGAAATGAGTTCATAAGCACGAATGGCCAGAAAATATGGTTGAGTTGACAGCTCAGGCCACGGAGGTACGGGTGCTAATGTGTTACAGCTGCAGGAGTAAATACGGTGCACTTGACTGAGCGCAGCGCTGCCAGAAATAGCAACTCACGCTATGCAGATACCTCTTTGCCGTGCGTTTTTTGTCTAATTACGCAGACCGACAACACAAATGTTGTGCTAGCTAATCGCCTTTTTCAATTTTTGGGGCATTCTCTGAATTAATATTTTATATTCCTACTTTTATACAGTATATAAGTTTATATGGAGCGGAGACGTCGATATTATTATAGCGAGGAAGGCAATGCTGTTAAAAATTTGGCATTCAGTTTGCAATTTTGCTATTTATTTGTGATCTATTAAACAATGCCCTAAAGAATTTTGCAGGCATCATCCGACAGTGATAGTTGAAGCCATTCACTGAAATATTTTTAAGCGACATGATTCTATTTAACTCAAAATTTTTTTATTAGTATCGGTTTTTTTCACTTAAAGTTACGTCAAATGCACTGTTTGCAATTGAACAGTTATAAAAAAAATTCAAAAACAAAAATTAAAAGCCCGTCCAAAATCGACTCATGAGAACCTGCGAAAAGATATCACAGTGTAGGTAATTGAGGCATGAACAGCAGCGAATGTTCGAGGCCTTCTTGCCAGCTCTACCGAACAGTAAACCTTTTAGAGTTCACAGACCTTCAGTCAATGCCCCCCAGCGGGTATACTGCCCCCTTTCCTCCATACCCACCTCTTACTGTGCAAATGTCTGCTCTCGTAAACGCAAATGAAATCGGGTGCAAAAGTGTCATTTTTTCCAGGTTGTAATTAAGTTTTGATGAGAGGTTCTGCAAGAGAAACACACGGTGGCAGCAGCGGCTTCAGTGTGTCTCTTGATGAAGACTACGTCGGCGCTGAGAGAACAACTTCAGTGGACCGCTCGGTGGCAGCAGCTTCAACCATGCGACCAAAATTTAGTTGCCACCAATTCTTGTTCAAGAAAACAGCTCCGTTACCTCAAATGTTGCTTCAAAATCACAAACAACTACACTTTTAGCATTTTTCTCAGAATTTATTAAACTTCTTCAATGAGATGGCGTGTTTATGTTAATTTTCCCACGAGATATCCGTACTCGTACATTTTTATAGATATTGCTATATAATCGGCATGTTGTGGTATTCGTAAGTGCAAAAACATGTTTTTAGGTAAGGTATTTTAATAGTATCCTGATGACATCTTTGGAAGTCATTCGAGATACTAGTTTATGTTTTCTTCCAGTATGTCTGCTCAGTTGAACTTAATTTTATGCACGATCACTAGAAACATTTCTCTTCGCTGCTCGTTGACATATCGGCGTTAAGAGGACGGTCAGGTCGTATTGCTTGGAGGGCGCTCTTATGAGCTACCAATAAGATAAGAGTCTCAAATGTCACCTTCTTCAGGAAGCTTGAGTGCCGAGGAAACTGACGTTCAGTGGCCCAATAATGCATACGTTGCCGTCAACTCTTTATCGATCAGAGCGGCGAAATCCAAAAAATTATGATTTCTTACACGGCAAGTGCACAAAATAAGAGTACAATTGTAGCTACAATGTGATATTTCTCTGATGTTATGTTTTCATGGTATCGTTGCCTCATTAGGAGTTAAGCTAAATCACATAATATTGCGATATGCGCAGCACTTTACCATGAAAAATTGATATCTCGGTTATTTGAAAGCAGATCAGGTCAGATCTGTGACCTCTGGCAGCTTTAACTACTGTGTGGGACGATATCTTCGCTCTTACGGCCCCTGTTCCAAATCTTCCTATTGCTCTAGAAAAATTCTTCCCTCAAATTAACCTTTATAAGTTGAGCTCAATAGAGCGGAATTTAAACGTTGCGATCTCATTGACTTAATGCAAGCTTGTGCAAGACTGCGCAGGACGCCGCCATATTAGGAAGCAACAAGGATCAGGCCACGGCAATCAGATGGTAAGCAGACAAGTCTGGATTTGGGTACAGTTATATTTATTGATAAAGATTAATTTGAAGTTTATATGAACACATCTATAATTTCGAGACTGTCATAAAAATTCATAAAGTAAATTTGAAGCTCTTAAGGAAAAATTTAGAAAATTCTCTCAAAATTTTCTGGACTCCATTTTTTCAAATTTTTACAAAATATAGATAAATTAACGCGTTTAATTAGCGCGTTTATTTTCATTTCCTGAATGCTTTTAATTGCTGAACCATGAATTCGGTTTCCTACACTAAGATACACTACACTAAAATAGTTGCATCAAACTTACCCACAAATATCTTCGTTTGATGAAAAAACTACTTGTCGCTTGAGTCTCTTGTTGGAAAAATAAAGCGCATGACACCCGTTATGCAGATAAGGAACGCTGCATCGATGGTCACTACGATGCCGTTGATTGTAAGTAGCGTGTAATGATTATCTATCCTATCATCGCAGCGCCTGAGAACAGACAGCGAGTGTTCGTTTTCTGGGAACCGGAGACGCGCTCGCCAGAGGTGGTGACCTGCTGGCACTCGAGCCCCACGCTGACGTGGCTGAGCATCAGCGACAAAGGTGGACAGTAGCGCGCTGCATTTAAGCAATTGTAGCGGTAGCGCCCGCTACATTTAAGCAATTGTAGCGGTAGCGCCCGCTACATTTATAGCATGTATAGCGGTAGCGGCCGCTACATTTCAAAATAGCTCTGCCCAGCTCTGATCAGCGATGCTGCGATATCATCGCAACCCAGTGCTATATATGGGAGGCCGCGATTAGGTTCCGTTTATACCTACATTTCCCCTACTGTGACAATTGATGCTCGAAACAAATAAAATGATTATGGATATTGCGGTGTCACTTGCAGTCTAGCTGGGTAACTCAGCCAGTTACCAACGAACGACCGCCTCAATATAATTTTTCAATGCGGTTGCACCCATATGGAGTTCAGTGCCATAAGACATATCTAAAATAGTTATTTATATTAGCTATCATCATATTCCTAAAGGATAATATTTACCTCATCATCACATTGCAATGTAAGAATCGCTTCTCGCTTTCATCCCATCCATGGTGTTCATTCAATGAGACTTTCATTTATTTGAGCCCTCATCACAAAAATTTTGTGCTTTACATCGCATTACACTCTAGGGATATTATCTGCGTCTTTAAATATTCTTTCAATTAAAATTTAATTAATGAAATTATCTAATTATTCATTATAATCTGAAATTTATCTCGAATGTTTTAAGACACAGGAGAAAACTGTTGAACTCTTAATATTCTATGAAGATTAGTCGGAATAAAACGCAAGTGAACAATTTCCATACAGTGACCTCGTTTCATTGAAGCACTAAAATTACTGGAGAAATCACCACATTTATCTCATTTAATTGTACATGGCGAAAACAACTATGGGTTTGTGGGTAACCATATATTTTGATGCAATTAGCTTCACTAGCACTTAAAGAATTGATGAAGCCAAGAAAACATTGTGATCATACATGAGTAATTGAATGACTCCAGCTTCAAGTGTCAATTAGAGAGACCTCAAGAAAAATTTAGAACTTGAAAGAAACTTGAAATGATAGAATATTTGACTTCTACGCACCCGTTCAGAAATGAATGCGTATTCAACATTGATGCTCATTAGAATATGTTTGAGACTTCGACCGTCGATAGAGGGTTAAGCGAGGAGACTAGTAGGAAGATAAGTAGTAGCTATGTATATGCGAGCTACCCTTGGCTTCCACGGACAGCCATAAGATTAGCATACTGTGATATACTGGAGCGCTTCCTTCAGACTTGACCACTTGTTGCTGCATCGCTAATGCGTTCTGTCTCAATGCCACTTCATGTGGACTCATAGCTTCCAGAACTAGCCTCGTTAAAAGCGAGAGCTTCTATAGCGCCTGAAAATGTGCTATCTTTGCTGTACTCTTCCACCTGTTCGCTATTTAGTGTCTAACATGATTCTGTTCCCAGTAACTCAATGCTCCTGGTGGAGCAAATGAGATAACAATTATTATTCATGTATTCTTGTATGATATATAAATCCTTTTTATCGTAATTGAGTTCTTTCACCAAAAGAGATATTGCAAATTATGGCTAACTTCTTTTTACTGGTAAGTGGTAACTTTATTCAATGTTTAACCCTAACCCATGTTGTATTTGGTAAATGCAGTATATTTCCCAACAATATCATTTGTTTTCGGTTTACCATTCTTACTCCGCATAAATTCAGGTAAGTAAGAGCGAGTAAGGAGCATTCTACTCGACAGGATATCCCAGATAACTCAAGTCAACATCGGCTCAGTAATTGAAGTATTCCATAAGATCCTTTGACCGAGGCATGGGTACCCATGACACTCTACTCCACTTGCTTCAGCTGGAGAAAGTAGTGCAGAATGCTAATTGTATTCAAATGTTCCTATAATTTTCAAAACTATTCTCAATAAAACCTTGAATTAGCTTAATTTGTGCGAACGAACTCGGCAGCTCTACTAGACATTTCCTATTGCCAAGGCTCAATTTTCATTTCATTGACCGACAGCAAGGCGATTCTCATGAAAAAAATATATTAGCCATGGAATTCCAGTTTTTTGGTTGCTGAAGACTAATTTATCCGAAAAGTTAAAACTTTCTTAAACATTTTTTGTGTAATTTTCAATTCAATGTGGTCAATTTGACATGATGTGCAGTTCCTGCAATTTATTCCTATTTTTAAGAATCTTTCCCTACATTTCCCGTGCAGGTTATTAGGTGTATTAGCGAAGAAGACTATTAATGATGACATGAAAAATAAATTATTTATTCATGGCAGATGGAAAATGATGTAAGCATCCTTTCGCACAACTCCGAGGTGAGTTGAAGGAAATAATGATGGTACAAAAGCAAGATTAAGATAATAACTCTCCTGCACAACTTAAGCTCTTCCAAGATTTGACCATGGAAATTTAAACGTCGAGCGAGAAGGCTATACTTAATATACCATGAAGTATAAGAGTGTAGGCGTTCAGCAGCTCTATTGTATTTAAGACGCGTGGTAGGCATTCAACTATCAGGAATCATGATCATTATTAGCTAATCAATCCTAGTCAAAATATGATTTATGCTGGCACTTTAGCGAGCTTCTATCAAGGATCTCTTTCGTATACTTCAGCTTCCGCATCGCTAAATTAGAGCATCAGCAGCTTCTGGAACCAATACCGTCAAGAAATGAGTTTAAAACTTGGGTAGGAATAGCATTGTTACAAACGAACTTATTTTGTGTAGGGCTAAACGTGCCCTATGAGGGCTATCGCTCTATATCTGCTGCGCCTGAATGTGCATTATCGAGCCACAGAAAAACGTTTAATTGATAAGCACGAATGTCTGCTCCGTTAAACCAAGTATTTTCCATTTGAACTCAGCTCGCTCTGCTGCGATTGGTTTATAATTCCTCGATGAGAAATTGTCCCATTGAGTTCCATTGCTCCGAATTATAGCTAATCATCAACTAAATATAGGACTACAAATATTCATATTTAAGTAAGCTCAATACCAAGTAAATTAAAAAGCCGAAAAAAGCTTGCTAAATTTCACCCTGAGTTGGTTAGAAGATAACAAAAAATGCCAATACTGTCTTGAGTATTCCAAAGCCTCTTCATGGAAAAAATACACATTATTCATCTTGAAGTAAAGTAGTTAATAAGTAAACAGAAGATGTCAGGGCAGACGGAAGATAATTCCAACATGCTAGCTTGAATTATAACTTTTCTAATCTGAAGGTAATCATGGGGCAGTAATGTACAGGCAGCGCCATTCACATCTGCTTCACTGTAAGTGGAAGTGCTCTAGTTTTGAGATGACCTCGCTTGCGAGCTGCTGCCTCAGGTAGTCAATGACCTATCCTGTGAGACCGCCTGGCCTACGTGCTTTATTGATTATGATTCTCCTCCATGACGGCCTACAGACCAGCTCTGTTGATTATGATTCTCTTCCATGACGGCCTACAGACCAGCTCTGTTGATTATGATTCTCTTCCATGACGGCCTACAGACGAGCTCTGTTGATTATGATTCTTTTCCAAGACGGCCTACAGACGAGCTCCATTGATTATGATTCTCCTCCATGCATGACGGCCTACAGACGAGCTCTGTTGATTATGATTCTCCTCCATGCATGACGGCCTACAGACGAGCTCTGTTGATTATGATTCTCTTCCATGAGCCTCTCACACGGCCTACAGACGAGTTATATTGATAAATAAATCAATTCCCTGCAGTTGATTTAGCCACTTTTACTTTCAACAGGTTTATTAATAACATATGTAAAATAAATGTGACCTTCAGATATTTTTCGGTTTATCAGGAATACAAGAATGGAAAAAGAAGTTTTTAATTGTAACAAGAGAATGCAATAATTTCCTAGCCCTACTTTTCCTCCGCTTTAAAATAAAACTGAAGAATTTCAACCGTCCCCTTAGTTTGCTTACGTATATCATTGCTGGAAACTAACTTTCTTCAAATTATCGGCATTATCTTCTTACAGGCGACGATAAAGGGATTTGTGATGAGAAACATTCTTCTCATACCGAGAAATTTGACTGACGATGAGTTCAGAAAATCATTCATCTGAAATCGAGCATAAACGCATTTATCAGGCTATATATATAATGAACGTGGCTATCAAAAATCTTTTTGCGTAATTGTATATAATTATTTTAATATCTCAATTCTTTAAACGCTTTCACATGAGATTTTCAAATTAATGTCATGTAATACAATTGAGGTCAGCACTCAATTCATTTTGATGCGCGTCAACACGAATTGATCGAGTCTGCAATCGTGAGGGCGCGTTTTGCGACTGTAATTGATTGTTTGGTTAAACGAAATTCGAAATTGACATGTGGATTCGAATCATCTTAATGCTTGATGCTTGTAAATATGAGAGAGTCATCATTTGTACTGATTGTTACTACCATTGCATCATGTCCAAAGCTTCACATATATTATAGAGAATTATTAAACGTATTTTCTGGTATAACAAACCGAAGTTTTAGAATTGTGATCTCCTTCGTCCCTAAATAAAATTAAAATATTCGATTGTACTAAATTTAATTTTGAAAAAAATTTTAAATAAGTGAATTGAAAATTTTATGAAATCGATATTAGCCAACTCAAAAAAAATGAATAAAACGCAGATGCCAAGTTCTTAAATTTTAAAGAAATTCGTAGTATAATCCTTGGCTAAACGCGAAAGAATAATATATGAGCTTATATTTCCAGTTCTTAATTTAACTCATACGCATTAAACTTTCTTAGACTTAACTCTAACACTTAACTCTTATTTAATTGTACTTTTAATTTAACTCTTAATTGGTCCACACCAGCGCAACTTGCCGCATCATTCCCAGCAGCTAGGTTACATCTCAATCCCCATAACCAATATGAGCAGGCAGGGTTATTTGGAGCCCAATATCAAACCCACCTATGATGATAGTATACTCCTATAGTTAGTATAAGGTATATCCTTCTTTGGAAGCAAATACTTATCTTTTACAGTGATCTATAAGGAACAGGTTCACAATTCACCTTTCCTGGACAAGATACGGCGCTATTTATCTCGAAATGTAATGATGTAGCACAAGAGCCCCGTGGCTGGTCTATTGCTTGTCGCGCAAGTCTCAACCCAATGTCAAAGCTCGTGACATGAAGGTAGAATTATTGTTATACCTGGTAACAAATACGATATATATTCCTCTGCATGATAAGTAAAACAGTATTGTCAATGTGTCTCAAAATAATCTGTGATCTTTCAATCGGTCATTTCAGATCATCTGACCGGATATATAAAAACTCCTAACAAGATGTATTTATGCTACTGAAATAATTAAAGCTTATAGCCGTACAAGAAAGATCTTTATCTATTCGACCACAAATGCTTTGATGATATGGCCGATCCTGAAAGGATTCTTTGCATTGACAGCTTCCACTTCGCTCATTTGGCTGAGGACTTTCAGAGCGACCAACAAAAATTTTCAGCACTATTTCTATTTTCATCGAATTGGTTGATTCCAATCTAATATTCACAATAACTTTAAGTGTAATAATAAATATAATATAATTAAAATATCAGAGCGACTTGAATTCTTAACTTCAAGCATGGGTACAACTTATGTTTTTGAATACTCAACTCTAATTCGAATTTTGAACGAAGTACACTGAAAACTTTGGATAAGTTCTCACTTCTAATAAAAATATTCAAACACCTGACCAGATCGTTATTGACGTACAGTCTTGAGTTGGTCGTGGCGCTCTTTCGTACTCCAAGCGAGCCAAACGATCGAGCACATAAGGCAATGGCAGCGATCGTCGTGGCGCTCTTTCGTACTCCAAGCGAGCCAAACGATCGAGCACATAAAGCAATGGCAGCGATCGTCGTGGCGCTCTTTCGTACTCCAAGCGAGCCAAACGATCGAGCACATAAGGCAATGGCAGCGATCGTCGTAGCGCTCTTTCGTATTCCAAGCGAGCCAAACGATCGAGCACATAACACAATGGCTGCGATCGTCGTGGCGCTCTTTCGTATTCCAAGCGAGCCAAGCGATCGAGCACATAAGGCAATGCTCGCCTGTTGCCGGCAGCGAACGCCGAGGCGCCTGAGCACAATTCCTGCGTGCAAGAGAACACAATTTTTTCAGGCTCGTTGATGGCAGGCAGCATTGGCCCGCGTGGCAGCTGCTTCTTATTTACGCGGTCATTTTTTGTCTGGTCAGATTCGGTGGTGTTTGGGCTGCGGTAATTGTCTTCAGGATAGATAGAGCGACGATAAATTGAATATTTTAGAAATACTTATTGGGACGCTTGTCCACTGGCACCTCTTTGATCTTTAACGTTTGAGAAGTACATCAGTCTTTGCGAAACTGTCATGGACGAAGTATGTTCAGATGCTATGAACTTCTATAAGAATTATGAGCCATGAAAATGAAGAATGGGAGAATTAAAATAAAGAAGGAAAAAATCTCTTTAGTTTCAAGAGGAAAATTTATTTAATTTATTAATTTCGGTTTCCAGTTAACTAAACCCCGCGATTAGGAAGTCTTCCATCGGAAAAATTAGCAAGTGAAAACTACAAACGTTAATTCAACAGAACGTTCAACGAAGAGAACGTATTTCTGCACCGATAAACTTAGAAATTTGGCGAAGTTAAACGCATTACACTCACACCAACTGAGGGATCAAATATCAGAAAATTCTAAGCACTGAAATTAAGTTTATTATTGAAGTGATTTGCAATCACCTCGCGTGTTACTTGTTGTGGTTACCGTTATAGTTCAGTCGTCACCGCTTGTCTCTCTCTGTAGCAAACCTATCATAGGTCGGTAGAGTTGTGCATTACTTCTATCAACTTTACCTAGCCTCTGCTATCGATCTTTCAAAATTTCGCATTAGTGTATGCATTAGAGCTTTTTCGATCTGAGAATGTATACACAATAAAGAAAAAGTTTTCATTTACGCTGCATAAAATACAAACTTTCTAGTTTTTGCTGCTACTAAATAATCAACAATCCTATCTATAAATAATATCCTCTGATTTGAGCAGGAATTTTAATTTTTTTTCTGAATTAAAGCAACCACTTAAATTATTCCACCTCGCGTAACGCCGTTATAAAGCTCTGAATAAACATGTTCCTCATATTAACATGGATGTTATCTTACCAGAAATATTCTACGTCTTAATAAATGCTCCAGCTTAGTCAGATTAAAATCATGTAATTCAACTTTCAGTAGTTTTTACGCACTCACAATTAAAGTCTTCTTGGAACTTGGCTGTAAACCAGCAAAATTTTTACAGAATCTGGTCTTGAGGTTGTGGCTGTTATGGATAATAAAATCCACATTCCTGCATCTGAGAGCGGCTTTAGGAGATCCTGACCTGAGGGAGGAGCTGACACAGTAACAGTCTTGCCGTCGACGTTAGGCGATCGCATCAAAACTGATAAAAATGAGACTGCCTCGAAACTAGTTCAATGGCCACTACTTAATCTCCAGATGCTCACAAAATTATGAACCAATCTGTTTACACTATTTCAGTGAGCTTGAGAATTCACCGCCTTTGTACTAGAATCAATTCTAGCAGAAATAATATGGGTTTAAAAATTACTTTAAAAAATACTTCTGAAGAGGCCAGTGTCTCCGATGTTACACATGTACAATAAATTTTTTACTTACTTTTTATTTATTTAAAAAATATATTTTATTTTTTATTTTAATATAAAAAAATAAATTTGTAAAATTATTTATTCTGTCAATTGATTTATGCATTGTCTCCAACTTTACACACGTTTGAAATTTTTCAGATCGATTGAACAGGTAGAAGTGTGTTAAATATCGATTATAAAATTTGCAGCAGACAAATAAACAATTAAGAAGCGAAGTTGAAGAGAAGTCTTGTAAAATTTTATTCTAGAAATTAATCAGAATAAATTTCTCTTCGCTTCTGCATAATAGAAGAAGCGAAGACTTCGAAGAATGCAGAATCAATGCCAAAAGAACTAATTACCGATCAAGAAAAAGTCGCGGTAATTAGTCCGACGTGAGCGATGATGTCTTGGCATAGCGTCCGCTGCGTGACACGGAGCATGCAGACGATTTTGCTTCTCAACCTCTGCCCTGCACGAGAGAACTAATTGCCGGTACAAGCCATGCTGTTTTTTTTTCGGTACGAGAATAGAGACACGATTTTTCCTGCGACTATCAAAATTAATTGCAATAATAAACAAAAAATTTTGATTATTGATCATAAGTAATTTATAATGAACAAACACATAAATAATTAACAGAGTAAATGAGAGCCATGTAATTTATGGGGTCTTCGTGAGATGACAAATTATGTTTTGACTGCGTCAAGTCGAAACATTTTAACGCAGTTCTGTGGCAAAATAAAAACACTTCCGATGACTTCATACGCTAATGATCACTAAAAATCGTGTCAAAAATCAATTCAACTCAGAGATATTTGCTGAATTGTTATCATAGGTGAGCACATACGATACAATTTTATGCTTTTATGAGACAGCTTACGAAAATAGCTGCTGTTGAATAAGGAGAACTACGTTTTAATATTTTGGTTATGAGATTGAGTACCAAATAGTTCGTAATTACATGACGGTTTCAAGGGGCAGTTTAACGTAGATTTACATTTCTTCCTCCACAAATTTAGTTTATAATATTAGTTTTAAAATTAAAAGTGAATTTCAGTTCTTGTTGAATCATTGCTGCGACATTTTAACTCTATTCCTATGCGCCACAAACCGCAAGCATGGCAGCAAGTGCACAGTACCGAGGTACAAGCACGCGATAAATCTGACAAAGAAGATAGTAAATGCTTACTTAAAAGATGAGGCGGAGGCAGCGCTCTGAAGTGCTGCCACGCTACAGACTATGATTTTATAGGCCTTAGAGAAGTAGTAATTTAAAGTGTTAGCTGAGTTATGAACGTCAATTATGAGGTTGTGTTCAGTGCACCATGTATTATGAGGCAGGTAGGAACAATATGGTTGCGAGGCACTGATAACCATCTAGTTGCCTATATATTCCATGCTTTGGGCTAATATAGTATGAACCCAGTTAGTGTTATGCATAACTATTGGATGCTATTGAGAGGTATCTCTGTTGAAATGTATCCTATTGAAAGGTATCTCTATTGAAAGGTATCCTGTTGAAAGGTATCCAATTGAAAGGTATCCTATTGAAAGGTATCCTATTGAAAGGTATCCTGTTCAAAGGTATCCTGTTGAAAGATATCTCCATTGAAAGGTATCCTATTGAAAGATATCTCTATTGAAAAGTATCCTATTGAAAGGAATCCTATTGAAAGGCATCTCAATTGAAAGGTAGCTCTATTGAAAAGCGTCCTATTGAAATGTATCTCTATTGAAAGCTATTTCAATTGAATGGTATCTATATTGAAAAGTATCCTATTGAAAGGCATCTCAATTGAAAAGTATCCTATTGGAAGGCATCTCAATACTGAAAGGTATCCTATTTAAAGGTATCTCTATTGAAAGGCATTTCAACTGAAAGGTATCTCTATTGCAAGGTATCCTATTGAAAGGCATCTCAATTGAAAGGTATCCTATATTGAAAGGCATCTCAATATTGCAATATTGCAAGATATTCTATTGAAAGGTATCTCTATTAAGCTATCTCAATTGAAAGATATCTCTATTGAAAGGTATCTCTATTGAAAAGTATCTCTATTGAAGGGCATCTCAATTGAAAGGTATCTCTATTGAAAGCCATCTCAATTGAAAGGTATCCTATTCATTGCAACTCTGGCATGAGGTTTGAGAGACGAATTATCCATGAATTTTCTGAAGAATGCAAATTCTTGAATCTGATCGAATTTTGCTGAGGACTTAAATTTTCGGCGTTTAAGTCTAATCTGTTTGATTGAATCATTACGCCTTATTAGCCGTTACGTGTTGGCTTGGAAGAGCGACTAGTACCGAAAAGGTTGAATTGGTGAGCGAGTGAATACAGCAAAGCTATCTAAATATTAATTTGAAACACGATTTATTTAAGAGTATACAGTACACCTCAAGTGGTTCCTCAAACATTTTAAGGATTTGAGCATGAAAGAGGCTTGGTAGCAAGCTCCTTATTTTTCCTTGGCTGGCAAGTTAATCGCATCGCCACGATCCGATAAACAGTACAACAAAGGATTTATTCCCAGCTTTGGTAGGAATATCATTATGATGTGTGTAGGGAATCGTTCGATGTAGAGTTGAGATTATAGGTCATCGCTGCCTAAAGCTTATAGTGCTGCACCGCCACTGACTTGGCAAATTACCATGTAGGCGCTCGGCGGTCTCTCTAATTTGCACGAGTTCCAGTCAGTTTTGAGTGAATGCAATACTCCTGCGGCACCGTTGCCAGGAATACGGCATAAGCTGCCAAGTTATTCTCTTCATAATAAAGGATGTATAATCGGTAGCCTCTCATACACTATATTTTACATACATGCATCTAACAGTTGGCTGTGCTTAAAGCCCCGTCGAATTGTGCGTGAGTACTAAATCCTGTTTCCAGCGTGTACCTCTAAGACATCTAATACAGGGTCCTATGAAGATTTTAAGTCAAGTTATACTTAAAAAAGATCTCTGTATTTTGACTTAACCCGTTCTTTTGTTGCACACAAGAAATCGCACTATGCAGTACCTTAGCTCATATCATAAATAAAAAATATGTAACTTCTCAATTAGTTCGATGATCAAAATAAAAAGTGATATGATATAACTTGTCAGTCTGTTTCCCGCAAGCGTAAGAAAGAATATTAAATCTGAACGATCATTTTCATGCAGATTATATTTTACGCAAGACCAGGAACATTTTAAAATTAATTCATTTACTTCATTTCAAAACATATTTACAGTACACTGTACAGCGTAACAAAGTTAGTAAAAATATTAGTTAGAAAATTCGTGTCCAGCCGTAAACTCAGAGACGTCCATATTATATTCTTTAACAATTAAAAGCAGAATAATTATTTTAATTTCGTAGGGCATAACTTAAAAGATTATGAAAAAATGCCGAACGAGCTCAACAAACACTTGCAACGCCTTTCTACAGGACAAATAAAGCACCCGCCCTCAATCAACGAACCATCAAGCTTTAGGATCTCTAAATTATATTCTTTGTCGGACACACTACAAAAGTTGAAGTTCTGATTTTGATTTCTAGAAAATTTTCACAATATATTGAATACAACTTAACTTCTTTCTATCGAAAATTTAGAGCTGCAACACATATTTTTTGGATTACATGATGCCAAACTCAAAAATTATCAAAATTACTTTGGAAAGTTATTTCGGTAAATATTTTAAAAGCAGAAAGACTTCGCGGTTTGTTAAATTCATGTTCTGATTATAGTTACCCTGCGCAAAAGGTATCTCTTAGGTAGGTTAAAAGGTTTAGTTTAAAAGGTAGTTAGCCTGCGCCCATGGCCCTCTAGTTAGCCTGAGCCCATGGCCTTCTAGTTAGCCTGCGCCCATGGCCCTCTAGTTAGCCTGCGCCCATGGCCCTCTAGTTAGCCCTGTCTCTTATACACATCTAGATGTGTATAAGAGACAGGCACCAGCGAGAGAGTCTCGTGCAGCACCAGCGATCGAGGGTCTCGTGCAGCACCAGCGAGAGGGTCTCGTGCAGCACCAGCGAGAGATTCTCGTGCAGCACCAGCGAGACGGCCTCGTGCGGCTGCCTGTTCATGGCAGTCCACAAGATAAGGCGCTTCTAAAAATAATTATGTTTAGAATATATTAAATAAGGCGAAACAAATACGTGCTGAACATTTTTGTCGTGCAGCACGCGACCATTATTCAGTGAGTTCATTAATGCCTAAATTGTAAGTACCATAAAAAGCTGTAAAATGCTACCCAGGTCAGATAGTATTTTGTACAGCCCACGCGTATCTGAGAGCGCAGACTCCACCTCAGGCTTTTTGCAGCTCGCTGCCAGTGGGGGGCCTTACGTACCCCCTGGGGTGCCCGCGCCCTTCCTCACGGGATAGTTAGTCATGGTCAGGGAACCTTTTGACTTCTGGTCACGATCACTATAATTGAACATCTCTTTAGGCCACACTGCACTGGCTGCCGCACTCGGCTTCTGAAGAGCAAACTTAGCGACGCCTCGTGGAGAAATTCACGGACGAAACTTCATCGAAAATCTTGGCATGAAAAGTGACGGCACATCAACGGCCATTAACTGGCCACCGATAAATATGCCAATATTTTTACTAGGTACTGATATCCTATCTAAAATGCGAACAATTTTTTCAGTCTCTGGCACGGGTAAATTCATTGCAGGGGTTGGCATGAGCAGGAAATGGTGAGGTTGCAGGGCATGAGTTACCGGACATGTACGTGACCAGCACTAATGCCCGCCATGCGGTGGATCAATTTGATTTCACTCTTTAGACTTATTACCTAAGATAAACTAAAGATTAGTTGAGGGAAATCGCATGAGTTTATATATAGACGCGAACATATTCTCATCAATTGGTTTTAAAGTTCAGAATAACCAAATAAGTGCTTGTGAAGTCGTATATTGCACAGTGCACACGTACTTTTTAGTGCGTGAAATTGTATTAAATCGACTGTAGAAATTAAAACCCTCAGTTTTCATTAAATATAATTAAGATGAAAAGTCATAATTTGCATATGATCATTAAGCTTTTGACCCTACGTCTGATCTCTCCTTTATCAAGTCCTGCATTAACTTGCACGACGCGTCGCTCCCATGAACAATGGATTACGTTGGTCTTGCTTGATGCACAAAATAATTATTTTAGCTTTACCATCATAATAAAGCATCGCATGCACACAATTATTTTAGCTTCACAATCATAAAGCGTTCATTATTTTGCCTCTTGCCCTACGCCACTATCGACTCCCTAGTGCCCATGCTTGTGTGCCGCTCCCTAGTGCCGGTGCTTGTGTCCCGCTCCCTAGTGCCGGTGCTTGTGTTGCCCATGGCCCTCTAGTTAGCCTGTGCCCATGGCCCTCTAGTTAGCCTGCGCCCATGGCCCTCTAGTTAGCCTGGGCCCATGGCCCTCTAGTTAGAGGGCCAGAGTTAGTTAGAGTTAGTCCATTAGTTAGTTAGTCTAGTTAGAGTTAGTCCATGTTAGAGGGCCCATGGCCCTCTAACATGGATGAAAATTTGGTTGACAGTGGCGAGTTACAAAACGGCGATAAGGTTTCGCCGTCCGAGACTAACTATTGTGGATACGCTTATGCTGTGCCCAATGTTGTAAAGGATGGAGGCAGCGAGCGCGACACGTATGATTTAGTAACTGCTCATGATGTTCCCCATCGAACAAACGATAGTGGTCTTGTTGAGGAATTTTATGAACTGAAAGTAAAATGTCATCTCTACTTCACTTTACAAGACCTCGAAACAGAAGTTATTACAGAACAGCAGTCACAATCCAATGCAGAAAGAAGTTCACTGGATTGGAGTTTTGAGCAAGATGTGGAGAAAGTCGTGGATGAGAAACTGTGTGTGGCAGATGTGTGTGAGATGTCAACGCCAGTAGATACATACAGTATGCCTTGTGCAAGCCGCCAGATCAACCTGAACCAATTTCTGTAGGAAATGAAATGGTGACTGATAGTAGATCGAGCGAGGAGGATAGTCTCTCAAAGGATAGATTCTTGGTATGGTTAGACCAGTCTCTGTCTGTTCACGAAGAAATGTTGAATCGAGTAGCGACGGTATCGAAAAGTTTTGACTGGAACTGGGAAAAAAACTGGGCAGATTTAATTGATTTGGACGATGAGAATGATCCGGGTGAATCGTTGCATGATATGGCGAAGAAGAATGCGTTGAAGGCTGCAATGGAACATATAAAGTGTATGCTTGAAAGTATCAGCGGTTATAAAGAAGGAGTGACAGAACCGTGGCGGGATAAACATGTAGGTAAAAGTGTGTGAAGAGCACAATATTTGGTGTAACCGAGCCAACCTAATGTTGAAGAGCGTGGAGTAGATTTTTGTAAAACAGAAACGTTGTAACGTCT
Organism: Hyalella azteca; assembly: GCF_000764305.2. NCBI lineage: Eukaryota > Metazoa > Arthropoda > Malacostraca > Amphipoda > Hyalellidae > Hyalella > Hyalella azteca. The sequence goes on along the minus strand of NW_025938090.1, from coordinate 154,969 downwards.
ATATTTTATAGGTGTCGGATTCATCATTCTTTTCTAATGTATATTTTTATATATCCGTGTATGGAGTGCAATTTTTAGTGCTTGTGAATAAAATGTATATCTAAATAAAGTGAATATTGAATGAATTGTAAGGCTAACAGCGTGTGTATTAGTGTGTTATAAAATAGTAAATATCGTATATTGGATCAAATATCCTGTGTAATATTGTATATTCAGGCCTTAGGTTTCAATCTTGATCTCTCTCCTGTTTACTAGGAATTTTTTAAGTGCAATAGTTTGCACTTGGTGGGGGGTGATGTTAGGGAATACAATAGGGTTCGTTAAATTTGTCATTTCCGTTTTGATTCACCACCGATGACTTCGCAAATGAATGTTTACTTATTTGTCATTGCTATGTGATCCACAACAGAGCTCGGCTCCGAACCTAGGACGTGATTAGGAGTTAGTGGGCACGGGCTAGAAATACACGCGGTTTATAGTTTTGTAATTTGTCTTCTTGTATTTATCGTTCATTTATTATTATAGTTCTTTATTTATCAGATTATATTTATCCTTTTTATTTGCGATCATTGGCCAAGTGTTCGGGGTCAGAGAATGCTTATTTATTGATTAGTCCCCAACACTGTGCCCATGGCCCTCTAGTTAGCCTAAGCCCATGGCCCTCTAGTTAGCCTGCGCCCATGGCCCTCTAGTTAGCCTGCGCCCATGGCCCTCTAGTTAGCCTGCGCCCATGGCCCTCTAGTTAGCCTGTTCTAGTTAGCCTGGGCCCATGGCCCTCTAGTTAGCCTGCGCCCATGGCCCTCTAGTTAGCCTGCTCCCTTGGCCTTCTAGTTAGCCTGCTCCCATGGCCTTCTAGTTAGCCAGTTTGCACGTCTCTTCATTACTGAGAATTAAAAATTCATTTTTTTACTTTCACTACTCACTGGCGCCCATACGCTGGTGGATTTCCATAAATATCAAGATCTGAAATACAAGCGAATAAATCAATCAAGCCTACGCATCAATGTATCTGTTCGACTCTATCGTTAGACGTTAGAATAAGCCTCAGACGCAGACATCCGTGGTAAACGCCAGGGTCATCTCATCAATGTCATACCGCCTGCCATTCTCTGGCCACTGATCTTCTACCAATAATTATAAGAATAGCAGCGAAGCTGAAGGCACCAGCGTCAGTTTGATGAGTTCTTGCGATGGATTTATTAGAGATGAGAGCCTCGTTCAACGGTCGCCGAGAAGCGGTCTATTGTTAATGCGATGGCCGTAAGTTTTTACTCACAGAAAATATCAGGAAAAAATAAGCCACTTGAAAGGTATAGTTACGGTGGATAATGGAGACCCGTTTCAAGATAGCTGACCTGATAAGACCGAGATAATTTCTGCAGGAGCTACAAATTCATACCTTGCGGTGATCCAGACGTGATGGCAAGAAGCAAAAACCGAAGCCAGAAGATTGTGGCGCAATCGACAACTTTATGAGTTGGGGAGATACCGTTTCGTCATCATAACAATGTGTATATAAACTTTAGGTTATCTGTGAGAGATCCATTCCACTGACTTCATTTGTAGCAAAAATAGCTATTCGAAGTCTGGAGAAAGGGATTCTAGAGCAGGTTAAACCAACACATTAAAGGGATTCTAGAGCAGGTTAAAGTTGGTTGATTTCAGCTACAATTATTCGAAGACGTTCAAAAGTTAGAAGGGGAGCGCAGCCGTGCACCACCAATTTTGTGCACCAATAAGCCCTGAATCGAACGCCTTGGATCTCTCCGGACCTACACCAATCAGCCGTGCACCACTCGGCTTTGTCCTCTTCCGGCCTTGACCACCACCTGCCGTGCACCACCAGGCCGCGGATCGAATATGACTTCCAGGCATCGTTGAATTACGCAATTTTACGGTCACCGCATCTGAGGTTATGTTTCAGATAGCATAGTTCTGTTCCAAAATTTATCGTCCTTCGACAAGTGCCGTTCGACCGAGGGCTGGTTCGACGCACGGCCTAGATACGGACGGCTTGAAATGTTGAAGGCTGCGTTCCGGAAGGCAAGAATCATGATGGTCCATTACATCCAGGGCAGTGGTGGTCTTCGGCAGGCGACCCGTTATAAGGTGTCCATAAATTCCGCATTTCGAATGCGCACAATTACAATGATATTCAAAGCAAAATGGTTCATTTGAATATGACCTAATAGCGATATCACGTTTAGTATTCCGTCTAATAACATGCAGATATTGCAAAATCCTTGAATCAGAAGCACCGGAATGTAAACCAAGGATTTCGGAAGGTATCATAGAAACTTAAAGTCATCATATCATCATCAAACTTTCGGGAGACAAACTACATTATCTGTTCCAAAATTCAGAGAATGAAAGTACAATCCATAGAGAATTCTAATATAAACGAAAGAAAATAAAGCGTAAGCACCGAAAGAAATGATAAAGAACATAAAATCCCATCGATTATTTATCAGCGATTAACGATTATATCAACATGTGAGATTCAGCAATAAAATTTCTAATGGAGATGGGAACCAACAATAAACTGCTTTTTCTAGATTGTAAAGTAACTAATTAAAGGTGGCTTTTGGGCTTCGATGAGGATATTTACCGGCTCGAACATGACCTTCTTCAGCTTTTCTCCCATTTCGTTTAGAATTGAATGGCCTTCAAACCTTAAAACACTGGATATGGTTAGAGAATTTATTACACTTTTCATGATATGCATTCAGAACTATATTCGTTCCTATTATATTTTATCTGATTCAGTTACCTTGTAATTTAGTGCTTACTTAAATGCAAAAATACTTCTACAAACGAAGTTCTGAAATGGTTTTACTGAGTTTCAGATGTGGAAAACTGTTTATTGTACATTGATTGCTCGTCTTAAACAATGTCCGGAGAGTGGAAAGTCTTTTGCATGAAATATTTTCCTAATGTTAACTTGTCTGTGTTACTGATGGATAATTTCAAGATCAATTCCTAATAAAAGTATAAAAGGATGTAATTCTTGCCTGTATGCAGACCTCCCTGGCTTATGAATACAGTTGTGCGCAGTGCGCATTCGCGTATGTTGGAATGACATCCTGTAAATTCTACACCTGGGTGACCGAACATCACGGCAGGAGTCATCGTCCTGAACTGCCTCTTCTCCGTCTGTCCCATTCAAGCGCCTTCAAGTGGAACGTACGCGCCTTCAAGCGGAAATGTACGACGTGACTCTGTTAGAAAACGATTTCAATATTCCTCGTTACATTTTTAATTGGTGCTTAATATTACCAGAGTTAATTGACCATTTACAGTCAATTAACTCTGGATTCGACAGTAGGAAAGACTGATCCTTTTGATTGAAACTAAATCTGCAGTTCTCCTTGAACTTGCACAATTTAATTTTCTCCTAATACAAAAATAGAGTTTGGATGAAAAAACGATAATTTTTATATTTTCAATTACAACCTGCTGATGGTGGGAAAAACACCGCAAAATATTTTTGACGTATTCACTGTTAATCTGAGGTAAGCGAGAGGGTCTCGTGCAGCACCAGCGAGAGAGTCTCGTGCAGCACCAGCGAGAGAGTCTCGTGCAGCACCAGCGAGAGGGT
>NW_025938090.1:134675-150479 GCF_000764305.2 Hyalella azteca | reverse complement strand
GTGCCGCTCCCTAGTGCCGGTGCTTGTGTCCCGCTCCCTAGTGCCGGTGCTTGTGTCCCGCTCCCTAGTGCCGGTGCTTGTGTCCCGCTCCCTAGTGCCGGTGCTTGTGTGCCGCTCCCTAGTGCCGGTGCTTGTGTCCCGCTCCCTAGTGCCGGTGCTTGTGTCCCGCTCCCTAGTGCCGGTGCTTGTGTACCGCTCCCTAGTGCCGGTGCTTGTGTCCCGCTCCCTAGTGCCCATGCTTGTGTGCCGCTCCCTAGTGCCCATGCTTGTGTGCCGCTCCCTAGTGCCGGTGCTTGTGTGTCGCTCCCTAGTGCCCATGCTTGTGTGTCGCTCCCTAGTGCCGGTGCTTGTGTGCCGCTCCCTAGTGCCGGTGCTAGTGTTCACCACAATGTAAACAGTTGCTTAATTTTAAAGTTTCATATGAATAATATTTCTTGCTAGCCTCATCATTCACGTTGAGGAATCTACATGAATTATGGCGCAGCCTGTTTGAACTTTACTCAAAAACCGCAAGAACGAATTCAATTACATGCGGTCACATAAAAAATTTTTTTTTTTGACTTTTAGCGTAGCGTAGACTTTTGATTTCTGCGTGTCAGAGTGAAGAAAAAACTTATTCATTGTGGAGCAGAAGACAAATATGTAAAGGATATGTAAAGGATGCAGATGAAGATCACAGATGACCTAGACTGCGAGAGATTACAGGATGATCTATCGTCAATCTATGATTGGGCCCTAGTGAATAATATGCAGTTCAACGGCACCAAGTTCGAAGTAATGAGATACAGAGTGAGGGATCACTGTCCGTGGTAGGACCGAGGCTCTTTAATGTCTTACCAAAAGCGCTGAGAGGAGGGGAGTTTACTCTTGCAACATTCAAGAGACAACTGGACAAGTGGTCGAGAAAGATCTCGGATTGTCCAGTAATGGGAAACCACCCTCAGCAAGTGACAAGCAACAGCATCTTGCATCAGCGTGCCCAATTGAGGGCAAATAGACGGAACACGTTCAACGTTACATCCGACGACGACCCGGAGACGGAGGACGACGAAGGCGGCGCATCAGCGTGACCGTGGACTACGACGTCCTAAACTCATCATAAGGACATAAGGATACATGGCACAGTGCTCTGCAGAATGCAGGGCACTGAGCTCTGCAGAGCGCCCTGCTCTGCGGAGCGCACGACGCAGAGTTCGCCTCCCACGGCGACCTCAGTGACCTCGTCCGCTGACCTCTGACCTCGTCCGCTGACCTCTGACGTTTTCCGCTGAGTTTCCCACAGCCGCTGCGACCACCGCTGCTCTTTGCTCTTTCCTTCATCGAAATTCTCGCGAGATTATCAGTGCCAACTCAGGGGCCGGCCTTGTCTCATTCATATACAGATTCATGAACAGACTTAGAGCACGCACTGAAAAAATTATTATTTTTCTTTGAAAGATTTTAGTTCTGATTGATTCTCTCCCATTTGAATTTATTGGATTGTCCCTGTTTTAGCATCGCCAAACATTTCATCGCCATCACCATTTAGGTTGTATAATTGCTGGAGGCACATTTAGAAGTTGTCGACCGTTTTGTAAACTATTTTCCCCCTAAGTGATTTATTTTGGTGTCCTTTAAAATCGACAAGCTATCGTGGACATCGCTCGTGGTTATCGTCGACACGCTATCCTCCCAATAACCAGGAAGTCGAAGCAATCAAAGACGCCAGACATGAGACCGATGATGTTTCGGCCTCCCTCAACAAGAATATAATAAAGGTAAAAGGTAGAAAAAATCAAAGTAAGAATTAAATAAGAATTTATAGGATAATTATCGAGCAAGAAAAAATAAAACAGTGTATAAAGACGATGCGATAGTTGAATACAAAATGTATGCGAACCTGAACAATGCTTCGCCAATGCTTGCAAGAATGCAGTCATAATATTCACTTCTCATTAAAGTTAATTTAAGAACTGAAGTCTTGATCTCGGAGCACTGCTACAACCTCGAACATAGCAACAGATTAAACGAGTGATAACAAATGGACAACGCAGGATACGGAATGACATCCTAAACTGACGATTGCATTAAGAACAGGCGATAATAACTCCTACACTAATTAATAAAAACCACAGAGAGAACGCTCAGGATAATCACAGAGAATAAAATCATGAAAGTTTAAGCAAGGAATTGCAATTTTTAGCGACGTGTAATTTAATGATGAAAATAAATGCTAAAAACTATGCAACTGAAAAACATCTTATTTTTTTGACAGATATTTGCTTCATTCCTCTTCTTTTTTAACAACTTTGTAAATATAGCGTAAGTTTTTTATGAAAGATTTTGACAATAATAATGCCCTTACAGCTCATATGTAATTATATGCGAATTAGGTTTTGTACTTTCTTAGCTTCTTACACTCAAGTCAACAAGACTTCAACAAATTTTTTAATATCCTCGCCTCTCCTAACTCGGTTCAATTTATTGGCTCATATTTGTGAGCTGCCGCTTCAGTTTTGCTGACTTCATTTCAGGTAAAAACTGAACTGCATAGAACTGAACTGCATAGAACTGAACTGCATAGAACTGAACTGCATAGAACTGAACTGCATAGAACTGAACTGCATTGAACTGAACTGCATAGAACTGAGCTGCATGGAACTGTGTCCTGTACTAAAAAAACGGAGCCAGAATAACAGGCACAATATCTCTCAACAAGGATTTTAATCTTCAATCACTATTTACTAGTATATTTTCTAGTAATAGTAATGAAATAGGATTTTGACGCTCTTTTCGCCGTTCTCTTTTTTGCGGTTAAATGTCTCTGAAGTAAAAAAATACATTACAAGGAGAGGCTTGAAATAAATTTTGTTTCATGAAAACTGAATTTAATTTGGACATTCGTACTTGCATAACAAAATCAATCCAATATCAGAACATTTTTTGGAATGCTTGAGTGTAGCCGGGGCAGTAACTTCTATCAATTTTCACTAGCATTGTTTGCAAGATGCACTTCATATATCTTTGTTAAATTCACGAATTTCACAGGATATAATTAAACCCTGAGATGCCCCAGAAAGATTCACTCTGTCCTAAATTTACCGGTGCAGAGACCAGCCCGACGCTGCGAAGTGCTTGTTTCGCAAATGTAACCATTTTGCGGACTCTCTTGAGTAAATGCTGACTCATGAGCTCTAAAATGTATTCAGTGAACAGTCAACACAGATCCCTACACAAATTGTTCCTCAAACAGTGGAGGCAGCCTGGGAGTAGCCACTCGAATGATACACAGAGACCGTAGCTTGGCGCTCCCATTTCGAAATTCGCTCCAGGAGTATTGGTGGCAAGCCGACGGTTAGTCTCATCCTGATTTTATATAGAATTCATTGTTAGGTAAATGCATAATAGTGACCTCCTTACTTGGTCTCTGACTTATAAGTTTTGTCAACAAATGTTCACCTTCCCTGCTTTTACTTAGATTTAAAAAAGACGAAGAGATAACGTCAACCATTAAATATATTATGCTTAATTTTCGTTGTAAATAAAACTTCGCATCGATCGTCCTGCACCGGTTTGCACCGCAAACGCGCATGCCATTAATATCAATTGTGTCTGGCACTGACATGCATAATTCCACCCTTGACAAGTAGAAATTATCAAATTTTCATCTCAAATTGTTTAACATCTGATATTTTTATTTAGTGATGTTTCCCAGATTGATCGATAATTCGAAAGGAAGAAACCTTGAGCGACAGAAAGGTCACCGTGAGCAAGCCTAAGATTGTTGATAGTGCAAAATCCACTACACCGCGTTCAAGAACAACGTGCTAAAGCAGCGCTCACAAATCTCAAGAGAGAAAATGTTTATTTTTCCTAATTTTAATTCGCTAAGTTTGCTCTCGCAATCACTCACTCGCTCCAACTTTAACTCAAGAGCCCGTCAACCCAAACAGGGACCGCCTGTCACCTGCAATTGACGCTTGAGTGGCACAAGCCAATGCAGTAAACCCAGTGCCATGCAGTGTTTGCGCTGGTAAATTCAAGCGTGAAAATCAAGTCGTGACTTCAACACTGACGATGTTCTCTGATTAGCCAAGTCAGAGAGATAATTTATTATTGGAAAAAAAATGAGGAAACTTGAGCTACATTCAAAGAATCCCCTCCATATTAATAACTCGATCCGGTTAATATAAGAATAATAACTCGATCCGGTTAGAGTCCCCTCCATATTAATAACTCGATCTGTTATCTACTCGCACTCTCCTGGGACCAGATCGCATAATCATTTCTTTTATTCCGGTATTCCACTATTTTAGCCAATTTTTTTGTGGTAGTCTTTCGCTAGACTAAGATAATTCTTGTTGCAAAACCAATAACTTAGATCGGGATTAAATTTAGACCAGCAAATAAGTACCTCTTTTTATAAGATAAGGAGTCACAAATTCTGTGATAACTACTTATCTTAGAGCATATGCGGTTCCTACTGGACTAACTAAAGCACTTGGTTAGATTTAAATTAAGTTTTACTCTAGCTAGCGTGAATTACCTCTCGTTGTTGGGAAAAGATGTACTGCGACTAGTAATTTTTACCGACCTTGGCATTACTATTACTTCACTTCTTCCCAGTTTTTCACGTCATTTTGATAATCCTATTTATTCACCCTAACAAATTCAGGCGGCAAACGCTAGCTCTCCTAGTACTTGAGATTGCAACTCTCACACTCGAGTGACTTTCTGAGATTCAGTGTGACTTAAACGCAGACGGAACTTCTACATTTCCTCCATATATGCTCCTGCAACAACATGACGGAATCCGCTCCTTCGCAAGTTCTCACTGACTGAGAACTCGATATACACAGGCGTAGGTCAAGACGTGCTATAAGGACGAGAGGGACTTTAATGCTGCGCCGGGGACATTTCGTCTTTCACATACCATTGTGTGTACTCTATAAAGGCTAGAACATTCTGAAGTCATCACTGTTATTTATGTCGTAGACTCATGCAGCTCTTAATTACAACTCGCACATGATGTCAGTATTTTTCCCAGCCGCCCTTGTCTTCATGCTGTGTAATAATAATGTTCAACGCCCGTATCACTGTTTTAAGTAATTATGATAGTTTAGTACTGTCCGGTACCAGACGCTATCGTGCGTATAGTGGCAGGTTCAATGTTCATTTAAATCACGGTCCCAGTAAAATACTTCATTGCACATGACGTTACATTTACATTAAAAGTTTTCTTCACACACAAGACTTTAGCACGACAAATAGGCATCTAATAACTTCAGTCCAAGGGACAAGCTTTACGAACCACTAGAGGCTGCTACCTTTTCCTATCCGCAATTTCCCAGCACAGTTTCAGTACTTTCTAAAACATTCTAACAATTCTACAATTCAAGCCTTCTAACACTCATTCCAACTTGACAACACCTTAATTAAATAAAAGCCTGATACCTAACAATAAAATAACGTTTAAATTAGGACCTCTACAACGCGGTGAACCAAGGAAATCTGCAAGGAATTTTTTCTGCGATGCTTGCAGACCTCGAAGATGTTAGGAGACGATATATAATGTCTCACTCAAGACTTTGTTGGCAAACGCAAATTATTCTTCCAAACTATATTCTTCATTAGGGGAAGGGGCGCAAAACGGTATTATAAAACATATTTCATATAATTTATGTAACGAGTACAGTGATAACTAAACTGCTAATTACAATTTTATGAATGATACACCAAAGAAATAATAAGCCTGGCAATTAAAATCAAATTTGAAGTGTCTTAATTACTCTTATGTGGTTGAATAAACACGTGAACATCATGGCGTCAGCAAAACGGTTTCGATTTTTAACTTCAGCATAACGCATAGTCACTCTTAAGTTCCTAATGATGTCAGTTCTCACGCGGCCATGATAATGTATAGTACAGGGATATTCTAAATGATGGAGCCAATTTAAAAACAAATCGTATTTATTTAAGTATGCACTCAAAGTGTAGAGCCAGATTATTTCTCATGCGTCCTACCCAACGCTAAGGAAGTGACAACGCTCAGGCCGCTTGTGTACCTACCGCCACCACCGCCGCTCAATTCCGCGTTGGAATGGGTTAAAAAAAACTTTGTATCTTTCTCTTTCCAATGGTATATAAATTATCCATTTTGAATTTATACTTGATACATAAGAATTTAGTAAATTGGGTCCATAATTTAGAATAATTCTGCATTTATTTCACTTAGGCCTAATTTGAAAATATTTTGAAATTTGATGAGATATCGAAGCGGACTTATGTAATGAAAGTGATGATTCCACCATTATTAAATTTTCTCTCATTTAACAACCTTTTTTTCGCGTTAATCCCAGCTGTAATTGCTACGAGCTTGTACGTAGCTACGAGGCTTGTACTACGAGCTACGTAGCTACGAGCTGTAATTGCTACGAGCAATTATAATGGTTTTGGGAATTAAGGGGCGTCTAGCCTCCAGAAAAACCTTCACATTTATCAACGGATCTTTCTGAAACGTCACACATATATGTAAAACCGAAATACAAGCAGATTTTGTTCATATGATTTTTTCGGAAAATTAATAGAAAACGTGAAATTCATAGAAAACGGACAAAAAAGGGGGTACTTTAAAAATCTATCTCCTCCTACAGTTTCAAGCTACAGCATTTTAAAATATACCATTCGATTTGTAAAGACCATACCAATCGAGTAACTAAACCCGATTTTTTATTTTTGCCTTATTTTTTTCAAACGCATTTTCCCGTTTTCTTCTCATTTTACTCTCATTTTCTTCAGATTTTTCCCCCTCCCCCCATTTTGAATCCAAACTATGCACAAATCTAAAAAAGGACTTCGTTACTCAATAGGTACGGTCTTTACGAATCGAATGGTATATATTTCATCGCTGTAGTTTCAAAACTCTAGGAGGAGATGATAGGTTTGCCGTGACAATAAGTGTGAATGTTCGGGAGAGAGCGCAACTAAGTCCCGCGCGCATCGCAATAGGCACTCAATGTAGCAAGGATACAAAACTAAACGTTACTGGAGCTCGATTCCAGTTAAGGATGGTGGGAGCGACTGCATGCACACCTCCTCGTACGACGCCAGGCGTGTAACTAAGGTGCACCTCAAGCAGTCAAGCAGACACTCTATTTAAAGTGCTCGCAGCGAATTCCATCCTATTCTATCTGTGGAAGAACTCCCCCAACTCCCTTTCATGATCTGTCGTGAACGCATAAATCAACGTACAGAGATTTTAATGGTACCGTTGGATAGGTACCATTAGGTAATTTTTAGGTAATGGTACCGTTTTAGGTAATTAGGTAATGGTACCGTTGAATATCAGCTTTAAGATAAGACTAGAAACCGGAGAAGCCAAATCCGAAAACTTCAGGTAGACCCATAAGATGTGTCAACACTAGTATAGCTTGACAGAATTACAACTTATATGGCATTATCTAACACTTCAAATACCCTATCATGAAAATTTCCGCCAAAATTTGCCAGACTTGTCTAACGAAATTTATTTATTTATTTATTTATTTATACCTGGAATATTACGTTTGTTAACAGCACCATGCGTAAATCACCACCTCTTACATAACAAAGGTCGTGACCGTCATGAGCGTGGAAATGCGATTATTTCAGAGACTGATTTTTCTATGACTCGATTTATTTGATAGATTACGAAATTCGTCGCTGTTCCAGCACTGGTTCAGAGAACCTCGAATTGGCCTACAAAGTTAAATTTTGATTGAAATTGAATTAGCAACATTTTTTATAGTCTAGCTTAAGTTATCATTATAATACCATAGCTGTTACGTTTTCATTACTTCATGTGTTTTCAGAGTCTAATTACAACACTTCTCTTTAACTTCACTTCTTGTTTGTCTGTCTGTTTGTCTGTCTGTCTGCTACAAATCTTGTAATCAAAATTTAATACACTTCTACTTATCCTATCGATCTGAAATTTTGCCCACTTGTGTAAAGTTGGAGACAATGCATGAATCAAATGTCAAAATGAAAGATTTTAAAAATTAAAAAAAATTTTTTTTTTCAATAATAAAAAAATTGAAAAAATAATTTTGTCAGCTCCAAATCTTATAACTGATATCTGACACACTTTTATCCGTCTGATTGATCTGAAATTTTGCACACTTGCGTGGAGTCAGAGGCAATGCAGGAATCAATTAATAGAATAAATAATTTTGAAAAAAAATTATATTAAAAATTTATATATTAAAAAAAATTGAAAAACTAATTTTTTAATTTGAAAATTAAATGAGAAATTCATTGTACATTTGTAAGATTGGAGACACTGGATTCTTTGGAAGTGTTGTCTTTAAAAATTAATTTTTAAACGCATATTATTTAATGTGAAGGTCATTGCTCGCGTGCGAGCAGCCGTTAAGCCTGTGGTCAGAGTTGGACGTCAAACAAGGACGGCAAAAGTTGATTTTATTCGTTTTATGGAATTGCAGAAATCGAAATCCCATATTTCAAGTTACTAATTAGGAAAGAATATCAACGTTACTGCATGCTAGTATGCAGAGATGGTGCAGCAATGAGATCACTACTGCGCCAGCGTTGCAGTCTCTGAGAGATGATGCAGCTATGAGATCACTACTGCGCCAGCGTTGCAGTCTCTGAGAGATGATGCAGCTATGAGATCACTACTGCACCAGCGTTGCAGTCTCTGAGAGATGATGTCGCTATGAGATAGAAGAGCAGTAGTTGATAGACAATATTCAACTAGGTAATCTTCATTATTTAATTGATTTCACTGATATTAGTGGCTCATTTACGAACCCACGTGTACAGGACTGTTATACTGTATTTTCGTGCGATAATGTTGCCAGTGGTTTTGTTCTTCATAATTTACAAAGTATGAAATATTTTCTTTGTTTGTTGTAACTCATACGATTTGACTTTAACCCACTTTAACTATACTTACTTACTAACTTACCTTAACTTTATTTCGTGGCCATGACATCACTTTGAGGTCCCATTACGCAGGCTAAAAAATTTCCCATCGGTTGAGCAAAAAAAAAATAGCAGAATATAGAGTGCATCTTGCAGTGTTTAATTCAGGAGGAAGTACAGCAATGAATCGCCCCACAAGCCAGCGCTTGAGCAAAAAAGTAATAAAGAAGCTCATCGTTCATCTCTTCTTCTCCGAGGCTCCAGAAGAAGCAAAGCAATCATCGCCTGTGCAGCTTCCCTTCAGTCACTGTGACCGTCTTATGAGTAATCATCTCTACGCCTTTAATAACTCATGAATATGATTATCATAATGTACGAGTTAAACGTGGAAGCCATTATATATCACATTACCTCACCTCACCCAAGTAGCTTCATGGCAACGTCTGTCCGTCATGCCCCGAGAAATGATTACGCGAAACAAACGTGTTTTGATATGGAACATCTGGTAAGATGTGATATTGTGAACACGTTGTTATTTGCACCTCCTATTGCCGCACAAATCTGTTACACGGATACACAAATATGTTATTAGATGTAGCTATTATTGTTACATCGGCAGCCATTGTCAGCTTCTGGTGTTGGAACACGAGTCCCGTTGATCATTGATGAATAGATTGAAATTTATTCAAATGAAACTATTGATACAGAAACGACAAAAGCCTTTATGAGTTATACCATATAAATTGAATTTGCTAAAGTCTCGCATGGTAACTCACAGCAGACCTCGCATGGTCTGCAACGTTCCTCATTATGCCACAGGACATGAACGTTCCTTATCCTGCAGCAGGACATAAACGTTCCTTATCCTGCAGCAAGACATAAACGTTCCTTATCCTGCAGCAGGACATAAACGTTCCTTATCCTGCAGCAGGACATGAACGTTCCTTATCATGCAGCAGGACATGAACGTTCCTTATCCTGCAGCAGGACATGAACGTTCCTTATCATGCAGCAGGACATGAACGTTCCTTATTCTGCAGCAGGACATGAACGTTCCTTATCCTGCCGCAGGACATGAACTAAAGATTGGTCATTTAAAAGCCTGAGCAACGGAGAAATTGCGTAGTAAAAAACAAATACACAAGCTATATATAGGACTGCTTCCAATTAATTAACAAGCTCATCGTTTATTGTAGAGGTCTTTGATTAAATGTTAATTTACTGTTTTACTGTAATTACTGTAATTTACTGTAAGTATCAGGCTTATACTATATAATTATTATCAATGAAAAATAGAACAGCAAGATTGTTTTAGACAACGTAAGATTCGAGATCACAGATTGCGAATAAGAAAGAATTAGGATGAACGTGTAGATCAGGGCATCGGCACGTGTCTCGTGCAATGTGTCTTGCTGAACTGATGTTAGTTAATTCTTAATTGTTGTCCATTTATCAAGCCCATAAATGTTAGCCGGTACTGCGTTGTCATGTGTGAAGGACCGCCTCAATTTGATATAAGTGCTAAAAGATGTCTTAATGTGACGGTTTGTTTGTTGATCACTTAACCTGATCGAGCTCTACCACCCCCGACATCTTAATCAACTGCGAATTAAAATAAATAATGATTGAATTGTAGTGTCAATGCAAGAAGCTCTTATGTATACTAATTTATGACATGATTTTGGGGTTATTTATTCGATGCGTTGAAGTATGTATTAGATTTAGATATTGGCGATGCTCCCTAATTAAATTGTAAATTAAAGTTAACATTTATATCTCCATTATTCGACTTTTACAAATTTAGCTGTTCTCGTTCTCGGATGGCTGTAGAGTGAGATTAAAATTTTTTTGTAGACTAAAAGTGCTCCTAACAAGACTAATAGACTTGGTCTTGTTAGGACCTAACAAATGTTAGTTGCGTTTTTATCCCTGTTAACGCGGCTGTACCTTCACCTATCATTCCGAAGCTTTTATCAGCTGGACCGAACGTTTCTACAGAAGTGTTTGCCTTAATAATAATTCATATTAAAATGGTGAATTGGTGTCACTGCTGCCATGATGAACACCACAGAGGAGTGTTAGCATTGGAAAGTTTGATTTATAAAACACAAATATGGATCAGGATAATTTTGGCATTCTTTATACGTTTTATGTAACGGACATAAACTCACATAAGAGTATGCATGCAATATATTATTGTGGCTCTCATGAGACCGGAGCAGGCAAACATGGTTCGTTGCAAGCGAGCGAGAGGTACGTGAAGGCCTATTTATTTAGCCTGGCTATAATATTCATTATAGCGTGTAACTCATATAAGGTGAGGATCAATGAAACAAGTTTGCGATGCATCAAGCCATGGAGCAGCAACTTCACGCTCCACTTCCCGCGGCCGTCATCTTACAATAAACGCATTATAAAGGAGCCTGAGTTATGGATGATATCGTCTTCGTATATAATATTATTATGAACTTTCAAAAATATATTAATATATCGGCAAGTGCCCCCCCCCACCCCAACCTCAAACACGTTCAACTGTTTGTTCCATCGGTATTTAGCCACACGTTGGCTAAGATTTGAATTTTCACTCAATGTTAATCATGATAAATTTTGAACCTAATAAATTTTTGAGAATTCTGCAGAATTTTTGAATATTATTCTTGGTCTGTAAAGCAAGTCCCTCGTGCTGGAAGGAAAAACGTGATTCGTAGAGATTCTTATCAATGATAGCATGGTCGCGGAATCTTAATAATCAATATAATTAAAAAAGAAAACGTCAGGGAGCATATTGGAGGATCCCTTTTAACCTATTTTACATTTTCGTAGAACGAATTTTCTATTACGAACGAACGGATTACATCTATCAGTGAAGTGTCCTAGCATCTTCTTATCGCATACACTGATGATATCAATGAAAGTTGAAATTTCCTCTGCCGTAAGCCAAGCGCGACGGCCGCGGTTCAACACATGTGCGATAAGATCATGTCAATGATGAACCGAGACGGTCTTTCCACTGTGCGTTTTTAGCACCGCATGTCACGTTAAAGCAAATCACCGTGAGTAAATAAGAAAAAGATTGTTCTAAGAACTTTGTCAGCGCACAGGCTGTTGGCCACACTAATATGTCTTCTTTATTTATTTATTTTTTGAAGAAATGAATAAGATTCTCTTGTGTCAATATAATAATATAATAAACTACCTCAGTTTTTATACTTTGGCAAGTTTATCATTATCCCTAATTGTGTAACAAGTTATATTATCAAAAGGATATTGAATAGTTTTCAACATTGAAGGTTTACCGACAAAACTAGACTTAATACAACATGGATTTACAACATATGTCGTTTTATGAGGAAAGTATGTACGAAAATTTGATGTCAAGTATCTCCTGATGTTTGAAGTATCCTTCTGTACCTGCAATGTTCTTCTCACTTGCTGATCTATTGAACTAGTCAAGGCGATAATCTCATCTTGTATGAAATAATGAGTTTTTGAAATTTTGATTCATGGCTTGCATTTTTTGAAATTTGTCGTTCAACGCAGTAAATACGCTTGTTCGGTACACAGTTCCCAGTTGCTTTAATTGGCTTGAAAAAGTTTTCCCAACCATCAGCGACCTTTAACAGAATATTTTTTGTTTTGGTGAAGAAATTAATAAGAGCTATTTGCTGCAAGAGAAAACAGGCGATATCTTACAAAAACCAACTTTCTCCGAGATGAAAACTTATTTGTATTGATTAAATTGCCCCGAAAATGAACAAAACTCCTTTCAATGTCAGAGAAAAACGCTAAAAATCATCATTTATCTGATCATCTAACGATGCCGGCCCAAAATATAAGCTCATGCAGTAGCTCATCACTACATGGCTGACGTCTCAATCGTCGAGGATGGCTGCGAGTGTAACAATTAAAAAGAACACGCATTATTAAGTGTATCATTAAGTGTTACAGGCATTTATCGAAGAACAAATTTATTCCAAAGCCTATTTCATGTTTTATTTTTTGCCAGATCGACCTAGTGAACACATTAAAACGGTCTCTTAAGAAATTCCACCACATCGTCCTGTGATCTTTACAACTACGTAGTGTCATCCTTGTGACCGTCAACAACGGCACCTCATACCAAATATTAAAATTCACTAAAATTTATTTATACATAAACTGATCACCTATCTAGTCTGCGTTTGTTTCATATGAGAGGACGGGCATTTAGGACGTGTAGTCATCATATATAAATCATGATCCACCTTGCGTGGACCGGGAAAATTTTCAAAGATGTTTACTCAGCTGCCAATCAAATTATCTCATGAAAAAACTTCTTTTATCACTTTATATGCAACCAAAGCGCTTTTTAACGCGATAAACTTAAAATCAAATCTCTAATTAAGCGTCATTTTAGATTTGTCTACTTAGGCAACTTAATGTATCTTACGTAATTTTTATTTGTTAGCATTCATTTATATGAATATAAATTTTTATGTTCCCCGTCTTTTCATTTATATTCATTTTCATTTTCTCCCTTTGCTATATTGATTCATCATATCTTAATTCTCACAAATATTCATAAGGTTTCAACAAATTTCAAAAAATTGAAGCTAAGCGCGTGTTGGAATCAAATGAGCTAGTATGAACTATTTTAAAAATTCGTTTTGTTTAACTGAAATTTCAGTCCCTGTCAATTTTCGTAAGAAGAACCATTTGTAACACAGCTGGTTTTAATGTCAAAGTGACTTAAATAAGTTGACATTTGCACTAGCGAGGGAAAATTTTTCTCCTTTCGGCCGCTCTGCATGAAGACATGTTTGTAATTATTGGGTAACATTTTCATATATGTTTGTAATTATTGGGTCACATTTTCATATATGTTTGTAATTTATTGGGTCACATTTTCATATATGTTTGTAATTATTGGGTCACATTTTCTTCATTCTTCGAGGAACATTCGGAATGATCAAGATATGAAGTTATTTGCAAATGATACTTACAGTATTCTTGTCAATTTATTTCACTAACACATGACTAAGGTTTTAGAAAACCAATTTATACCTGTTTCCAATATGGAAACAAGATCTTAGTATTCAAAATTAATTTAAACAGAAGTTCATTGTTATCTATATTTATTAATAGTTTCAAATACAGAGATGGCAAGGCTAGCATGGTCGCAAAACAATTTTTATAAAGAGACTCGAACAATCTTGGCAATAATCTTTATTTCGGTGGCCTCTGCTAGCTATTATCCTTCAGATTATAAACATAGGTAAAGAATACAATAGCTCCCCTCAGTGAGCTGGCTACTAACAGCCCGCTTGGCATATCAGATGTGCTCTGAGGAACATCTGGAGCGCTACCATTCCGTCCGCTCCCATATTAAGAAGTTATCTCGTAGAATTATTCGAATATAATATGAATAATAAAAGAATATAATATAGTATAGAATATATACTATATATATTATATATAGTATATATTATATATATAACATACATTACATATTATAGAATATATAATATATACATATATCTATGTATTATTAGAATATAATATGATTTATCTCTGTCGTAATGAATCGTATACTACTTATACTCCGTGTATAATATTATATGTATACTCCTTGCAAATATGATACCTCAATTCAGTAATAAATCCTACGCTCCACAATGATATGATACCACAGTTCGATGACGAATCTAATAATCCATGAAATTCTATTACAGACAATTTTTAAAATATCTGATTCTTATGCCAAATAAATCTTTGAATACATTGCATGGTAAGAGCACCAAAAATTGGACATATAATTTCATGTCAGCAGATTAAAATTATCTCGAATTCTTGAATTAATGCTTGTTGAGGGAGATGTGTGACACGTCTCTCGTCTTGTCGCGTCAAACAGGCTCTCTACTTGAGAATAAATTTGTAATCAGTTTTCTCGTCAAAATCAAATTTTTACCGCCAATAACCACAAACGAAACGAAATTTTGTCGTGCTTCATCATTTATTTCGGTACTTAACTTTTATTGATAATGTATTCCTCCTCCGCTTAGAGCACACCATTGTAGTATAAAGTACATCCAGCAAGTCTCCACTCTGCACCAGCTGTACAGTGCACCAGCAAGTCTCCACTCTGCACCAGCTGTGCAGTGCACCCAACAAGTCTCCAAACTCTGCACCAGCTGTACAGTGCACCCCACACTCTGCACCAGCTGTACAGTGCACCCCACACTCTGCACCAGCTGTACAGTGCACCCCACACTCTGCACCAGCTGTACACTGCACCCCACACTCTGCACCAGCTGTACACTGCACCCCACACTCTGCACCAGCTGTACACTGCACCCCACACTCTGCACAGTGCCCCGGCTCCAGCGGTAACAATGATCAAGTTTTTATGCGTGCTCCGGGCCGGTGCGATCCCTCATTACCATTGAGCCGACACCGCACGGCGCTGTCCGATAACACTCGTAGCAGAATTTTAATTGAGGAACCTGCCAAAAAAGCCTGTGGCTTTTGCATCGAACGGAGAAGTTGACCGGACACGGGACAAGTTTTTGTCCCTGAATCTCCTGAGTAGACCTAAAATTTAAACTAGATTTTTCAGCCTCTTTCAGTCGCCAATAAGTGTGTCCGGCTGCTGCTTAAACAATCCTGCGGTGTTGCTAAAGCTGGAGGAGATAAATCACCCGTGCCTTGTTGCTACAGCTGGAGGAGATAAATCACCCGTGCCTTGTTGCTACAACTGGGGGAGATAAATCACCCGTGCCTTGTTGCTACAACTGGAGGAGATAAATCACCTGCGCCTTGTTGCTACAACTGGGGAGGATAAATCACCCGTGCCTTGTTGCTACAACTGGGGGGGATAAATCACCCATGCCTTGTTGCTACAACTGGGGTCTCTTATACACA
>NW_025938090.1:95154-133990 GCF_000764305.2 Hyalella azteca | reverse complement strand
ATACAACACCATGTAACATTTGTGTTGCGTACAGCGCCATGTAACATTTGTGTTGCGTACAGCGCCATGCAACATTTGTGTTGCATACAGCGCCATGCTACATTTGTGCTGCGTACAGCACCATGTAACATTTGTGTTGCGTACAGCGCCATGCAACATTTGTGTTGCGTACAGCGCCATGCAACATTTGTGTTGCGCACAGCGCCATGCAACATTAGTGTTGCGTGCAGTACCATGCAACAGTTATGTTGAACCTGCAAGAAATGTTACAAACTTGTTGCTTGCAGCTGAAACAATTTTAGCATAACATCCAACCAAGTCACACGGCACGGAAGCTCAGCACTAATATAAGGACTAACCAAGGACCACGATAGAGATTTTCTACGCTTATCAATCCAGCAAAACCCAGGCATGGATACATTACGTTTCTACTACCCAAACAATGACCACGCATAGATGCTCTACGCTTGCTCTACGCTTGCTCTACGCGATGCTCTAACGAGGGCCGTGGTACTGATGCTCTACGTTCTAAGACCCTACCAATAAAAGACCGCGATACTAAAGTTCTACGTTGCTAAGGCCCATCACATCTCACAACTCAGATACTCTGTTCCTAAGACACAACAAGGCTCACAATATGAATGCATGAATGCATTACGTACGTTTCCAAATCCTACCCAAGACGCACGGCACAGATGTAAGTTTCTAAGGCTCAAACAGGGCCCACGGCACTGATTCAACGCGAAGTAATCTGGTTTGATATTTTTTGCGCTTTTTTAAAGTTGTAAATTGCAGTGAGGAATTTATCATCCAAACCAAATCATATTATCGCTCCGAGTTGCTCGTTTGCTTTTTATGGGAATCGATCTCTCGAGCAGAGCAGCTTCAGATAGAAACCTCTTGTTTTTACGTTCGGAAATATTATAAGGGATTTAATTCGCTATGTTAAGTAGCAATCGTGATTCTTTTCAATTTTGAATCAGAAAAACTGTGGAAATTGTTACTTATTTTACTAAATATTGATAAAAGGCTTTACGCGTGATGCAAAGAGTAACGTATTTGGAAAATATGCGTAACAGACGTAACGCATGATGGAAATAGTTTCACATTTACCCAATATTAATATAAGGCGTTGCGCGTTAGCTCTCACGCCAAACGCCAATTTTGTTGACTAAACTTAATGGTAACCCCATCGTCCGAGCATCGGACATCAACAACAATGTTTACGCAACTCAATTTCAGTTTACAGCGAGTAAACTTCCTTGAATCGAGGACAGTTTCCGCTACTTTCAACTGTCCGCCCACGCTAACGCAAGCAAGCACAGCTCTTCATTTGTCGGATCATTTCAGGTCGCGCGTGTTTGGGTCGATAGAGCCACGTATGCATTTGTATACAAGCAGACAAATTAGGTATACAATATTATTATTATGTACAAACAGAAAAGCTATCAATTATAAACAAACAGATAAGATATCCAGTTATAAACAAACAGATAAGTTATGCAATTGTAAACAAACTGACATGATACACAATTATCAACAAACAGATAAGCAATATAATTGTATACAAACATACAAGCTATACAATTATAAAAAACAGATAAGGAATGAAATTTAGGAACCGACACGCTATACGCATATGGAATAGAGTAGTATCATTATTGTAACAGGTGACATAATTACTTACAGTTTAGGTGGTGATATGATGGTGACAGGTGACATACTTACAATTCTTACAGTTCAGGTGATGGTATGAGGGCGAGATGGGACTTAATCACTTAATTTCCATCATGATCAACAATCGGCGACAAGATATTCCGTAATAGTCTAACCATCACATAGTTCAATCATTATTTTTTGTTTAAAAGCTAAAATTACCTATGTACTCTTATGTGAACGTTCCCTCAATCCAAACTAATAACACAATTTTTTTGTCTTACCCAAGAATTTAAATGCAAAAAAACGCTATTTAACTTCACCATATATACTTAGGAAATATCTCTCTCGGAGATTACCCCATCGTCAGTTAAATATCTCGGAGATAATTTCCATCGTCAGTTCAACAAAATTTTATGTTTACAAGTACAATCAATAGATAAAGCTTTGTCACGCTTCTCCCTTTTCCTGGAGACTTCAAAAAAATTGTCGAATAAAATAATAGTTCTTGAAGCTAGATAAATTTTTCTGCCATGATATTTCAAACTGACCTTTTCAAAAAAAAATTTGCGACTTACCTTAGAGCAGCATCAGGTAAAATCAGCGTGGCAGGTTGAGCCGGAGCTCCTAGAGGAAAGTTGAGCCGGAGCTCCTAGAGGCAGGTTGAGCCGGAGCTCCTAGAGGCAGGTTGAGCCGGTGCTCCTAGAGGCAGGTTGAGCCGGTGCTCCTAGAGGCAGGTTGAGCCGGAGCTCCTAGAGGCAGGTGCCGGTGCTCCTAGAGGCAGGTTGAGCCGGTGCTCCTAGAGGCAGTTTGAGCCGGTGCTCCTAGAGGCAGGTTGAGCCGGTGCTCCTAGAGGCAGGTTGAGCCGGTGCTCCTAGAGGCAGGTTGAGCAGGTGCAAATTTGTTCACATTTTGAACGGTCTGGTCCCCACGCTGCAAACTGTGACTCTAGATTCAATATCAATTTTAAAGCGGTATCTTAAAACGTAATTTGTTTAGTCGTTTACTCGGAAAACTATTCGTAGAGACGATTATCTTTGTAGAGATCCGATACAATAGATTTCGAGAATACGCTTTCGGGTTATCCCTCAAGTTTTCACCAAATCAGCATTTAAACAAGGCTACACTAAATAGATTTGTAACTTATACATATATATTCTTATGTAGCAAGCTAGTTAACCGGGGCGCTGTTCTAGGTAAATATGACCAGAGATTATATTCTCTATGACCCATATCACAATATATGGCAGCTCTGATTTTCACCGGTACAGCCATATCGACTCTCCTGCCATCGCAATAATTGCTTAACTGAGATAAATCAACATAAATAATTAAGTTCATTAATAAAATAACAATTAAATTCAAAACAATGAATGTCAAGGAATGAAATTTGAATGAGATGTAATGTTTTTATCAATCTCAATTCTAGTTAATATTAAGTATTGTAAAATTGCATTACTTTAATTCAACATTGTTTTGCATTGATTTAATATTCCAAAACTAAAAAATTTAATCTATAATTTAAAATCTGAAACTATAGCTATTTTTATTGGTTCATCGCATGTCAACGAAGAGTTGAATCGAAGGAAGCGATGCAGCTTACTCATTTTGTTGGAAAATATCACACAAAACAAAGTCAGTATTCCCATCAGAGAATTTAGTTTACAAGCTTTCATGCTTTATGAAAGTGAAAGTCAGAATGTGAGTATCAGTGCACCAGCTGAATGAAGGCTCTGAATGAATGAGCCTCGAGATGTGGCTACAATAGAGGCCAATTGGACGTTCTTATAAGCTAACTGCGCTGCTGTGACTTTCTAAACTGAGCATTATGGTCTTGTGGTAGGTCATGATTTAAATTACTGACAAATAATACCCAAAAATAATCAACTTCATAATAATTAAGGAGTGTACCAATAGTAAACTTAATTAGTTGTTTTCTTGAACTTGCCACACGAAAATAATTAACTCAAAACAGAGCAGTAAAGGTAAAGAGCGGGACCGTCAACCGACACTCGCGCTCAATTGATGCGACGTTTTTAATTGTAAATTCATCGGCTTTAAATAATAAAAACTACCAGTTTATTTGATATCTTCAGTATAATTTGAAGCTGTCATCATTTCAATTTATTAAAAAATTTACATTAACTCACAGCCGAAATGTAAGGATCAAGCCATTTCTTACGCCGAACCAATGTGCCCCATTGAAGACGAATTGCACAAATTTCACGGAGCTCGTTATTTCTCAGAGCTGGATCTCACAAAAGCTTACTATCAAATACCCCTAACTAACATGGCAAAAATGTTCACCGCTTTCCCTACTAGCAGAGGCCTCATGCAATTTACGCGCCTACCTTTCGGCATCAGTACGGCTTGTGCCACCTACGTCCGATTGATGCGCATCGTACTAATGGACTTGCCTAATACAAGTTTTTATTTTGATAACATTTTCATTTTTTCAGATAACTGGAAAACCCACATTGAAACGATCAAAGCTGTCCTCTTGCGTCTGCGTAAACACTGCCTAACCGCAAGGCCTTCAAAGTGCCGATTTGGTTTCGAAGAGCTGAATTACTTGGGCTATAAAATTTCAAAAGATTCCATTTCACCTCAGACCCCGAAACTAGAAGCCATAGCAGCGATTCCCGCTCCTCAAACGAAGAAAACTTTAAAATCCTTTCTGGGAATGATTTCATATTACCGTAAATTTATACCAAATGCAGGAGCAGTTACAGCTTCACTATCAGATTTGTTGCGTAAAGGCGTAAAAGAACCCTTCACTTTTTCCTCCCGCCAGTTGGCCGATTTCGAATTAATTAAAGATAATCTTACTTCTGAACCTATTTTGCGCCTGCCAAATTTGTCGAAACCATTTACACTCCGAACAGACGCATCTAACGACGGAATCGGTGCGGTTCTTTGTCAATATTATGATGAAATTGCTTTCCCTGTCGCCTACATTAGCAGGAAACTCCAGGACAGGGAGAAGAAATATTCCACGATCGAGAAAGAATGTCTTGCCCTCGTCTGGGGCACAGACAAATTCCGCAACTACCTTCTAGGAAAAGAATTCATACTTGAAGTTGACCACAAACCATTGGTCTACCTTAAAACCTTTAAGAATTCAAACGATCGATTAATGAGATGGTCACTCTTATTGCAGGAATTCAAATTTAGGCTAGTTCATATTCCTGGCATTATGAACGTGTGTGCCGATTTTCTGAGTCGGAACACTTGAGCCGTTTTTTTTTTCTCGTGTACCGCTTCGGGTGCAATCATAACTTTTCTGGCTTGTTGTCATGTGCTGTGTTCGTGTTTAAGAAATTAACTCTTTGTAGTAAGAAGTTTATTCGTAGCGCTTGTACTTACAGCCTACAATTGCCTTTTCGTTCACTCTTAGAATTAAGGATGTATTAATAAGGTGTTCGTATATTGCTGATCATATTTGTGCCGTCTTTTCACGAAGCATTTTCAATTGTACTAGTCGTATTATCAACCACTGAGGCCGATTTTGTCGCTTGACCCTTAATTTTCACGAGCTTCGCTGTCTTAAATCAGTCGTCCGTAACCCTACCGTCAGTCGTCCGTAACCCTAACGTCAGTCTTCCATAACTGTACCGTCAGTCGTCTGGGATTCTCCCGTCGGCCAACTGCACTCCTTCATCGGATCTTGCCTAGTTCCTAAGTTAAGTTGTCAATTCGTTTATATTTCATTAAAGTTATTGTGTGATGCGTCCATTATTACCCACCGGTTCGACTGATGCCGTTTAGCCTCTTCGATACCCTTACACGAAACAACGGACAAGCATTGTCCACTTAATCAGTTACCTTGCATACTATCGCACATTTTCCAGTAGATATTAATGCGTTCAAATTCTTTTGTATAGGGTATAAATAACGGCAATTGCTGAAAGACCTTGGTCCTTAGCGCCTATATTAACATATACCCTTCAATTAATATAGCGGGAAAAGGCCTTAAAGAACGAAACGACCAGTGAATATGGCATGGAAATCAAACTCATATTGCAAATTAACTCGAAAATTCCAACGTTAATTGATCTTGCCTTGTTAATTCGACTAGCAATTTACCTGGCTTCCACGTAAAAAATCGTCTGCTTGCCTTGTAAGAACTAACACAAGAAGCGTCAGGCTTTCCTCAAGAGGAGGGGAGCAGCTTCGCTACTTGTGATATGGAAAACGCCCTTCAGTTGTCGAAATGAAACTAGTTTTGGAAACTCGGCGCCTCGACCAGCATTAAACTTGCCGAAAATGTGGGATGGCGCTACTGGCTGAAGGATGATCAAGTGAAATTAAGACGGTTTCCTTTGCAAATGAAGCTGATGACCTTAATTATTGTTCCGAAATAATCGCCTTATGTGTGAGATACCTTTATAACATACTAGTAGAGAAGTGCGTGAGATACATTTAAAGCATACTAGTAGAGAAGTGTGTGAGATACCTTTATAACATACTAGTAGAGAAGTGCGTGAGATACATTTATAACATACTAGTAGAGAAGTGCGTGAGATACCTTCATAACATACTAGTAGAGAAGTGCGTGAGATACCTTCATAACATACTAGTAGAAAACTTGTTTCAGTCCAGAAGATGTGACCACTTTTCAAAATTATTAACAGGCTTTTACATCCGTCAAATTCGATAAATGTTTCTATATCCTTCAGCAATAGTTAAATGTGTCATTTCACAATAATTCTAACCGCTTTCAATGATTCTAAGATAATTAAAATAGTATATGTTTGCTTGGCTTCATAAAATGCAATTAAATTTAGACACGTTAGTTTTTAGCGCATTTTCTTATTTATAAAAAAGACGATTTCGTCATGTCCGTCTGTCTATCTGTCCGTCTGTCTGTCCGTCTGTCCGTGACTTCACGTTTTCGTCGACGAAAAAATTCGCTCTCTGTCACTCACTGCAGTGAGTACTGAGTTATTTTTTTCCTATTTTCTGACTTGATAGATAATATTCTTCTTTTATCAGTAATTCAGTATTAATCAGAAAATTTTACAATAATGAAGCAAATAAACATGTCGCTGAACAAAACTACTCGAGTCCAATAACTATGTACCTCTTTCAAGTTAGCTCTGCCCTTAGCATCAAAAAGCTGGCGCCGATTTACAAATCAACACCAAGCCAATAAAGAACAAAGCTTTATACCTCGCTACCGCCCATCCATATGAAGGCAAGATTTACTGCAAGAACTGATCAAGACTGAGAATTGGATTTTTGGTCTCGTTAGAGCAGGAGGCCATTAATGCAAACATCTTGGTAGTATTGCATCTTGTGAGTGAAGAGCAAAGCCTTAATGTTGTAGTCAGTGAAGCATGATCGACCTCGGGCTGCCAAAAAGTCTTCTCCGCAAAAAGCCTCGATGCTCTACATTGCTGAGGTACCGCATAATCTGATAGCACAACCAGTGTAAGCTACACTAGTTGTGCCGTGCACTTGTTCGACTTCATGGCGCGTTGACGCGCGCGATTTGAGGTGTTGCCTAACGAGAGCGCTACTCCCACGCGCGCCGCTCTCATTAGGCTGGGCGGTGGCGCGTAGCCACTGTTGCGCCGCGGCGCTTGCCATTTGCACAGAAACTTAGATAAGACAGTGTTCTGTAACGCCACATTGCTGGAAACTTGTCACAGACAAGAGGGCTGTGGATCCTTGTTTGCCACAGAATGCATTTCTTGGCCTGCCACATAGATAGGACAGTGGCCTCTGATGTGTCGCAGTGCTGGTAACTTGGCCTGCCACTTAAATAGGACAGTGGCCTCTGATGTGTCGCAGTGCTGGTAACTTGGCCTGCCACTTAAATAGGACAGTGGCCTCTGATGTGTCGCAGTGCTGGTAACTTGCCGGCCACTAAAATAAGACAGTGGCCTCTGATATGTCGCAGTGCTGGTAACTTGCCGGCCACTAAAATAAGACAGTGGCCTCTGATGTGTCGCAGTGCTGGTAACTTGCCGGCCACTAAAATAAGACAGTGGCCTCTGATGTGCCGCAGTGCTGGTAACTTGGCCTGCCGCTTAAAACAGGCACTGGTTTCGGTTGCAACACCAAGCCTGCCAAATAGATAAGAGAAGTGAATTCCGCGTCGCTGTTGAGTCTGCCTCTTGGTCAACAGCTCAGGAAGAAGAGAAGCGTCCGCTTCTCTTCTTCCGACAGGCGAGTTCTTCTTCCTGTTCGTCAGGTTCGCCTGTCGGTCTGCGCATTTCATTTCGATAAGATAATTTCTACCGGTGGACTAATAGGCTCGGAGCACCGAACTTAATATAAAATTTACAGCGTGTAAACTAAGAGTACTAAAAGTACGTAGTTGCTTAGAGATTTCCAAACGATACATGAAATGTACTATTAATTTCGTGTATGAGATTTTTAAAGCATGCAGCCTTGTGCCTATTATATATTCGTTTCTTTTCACCAGTTTCAACAGACATCAATATCTTGCAATTTGGAAATTCAAGAGCCGCTGTCCATGATCGAGCTCAACGTGCCATCATCGTAGACTGTAGAGCATCTTAATCAATTACGGGACTTTGCGCCAGATCGCCGTGGAATAAAATCATGGTACGTGGAAGTCGTGAATCTATTTTAGCTGCAACTAATTCAAATCAACACAAAGCCTGCCAATAGAAAAGAAATTCAGAATGGAAAGCAAGTGATAGAGCTTGATGAGGATGCTGCTAATACTAATATATGGCATGTGTCATACACATTTATTGCGTACACATTTATAATCACGGGCAGTCATCTTGCTGCCATCAATAATTCCCCACAGGCAAATCGACTATGCATTATTTATTTTTTGGTGGTTCACAAAAATATGGTGTAGTTATTGCAGTTAGATATTACAATTGATTACAGGCGTACTTTCTCAGTCACTATGACACCTCATCAGAAATTAGATTTTCTTCACAAAATGTAAGTCGCAAATAATTTTACCTTTTTAAATTTTAAAATTAACACGCTCGACCCAGCTCCTGAAATGTAACTTTTAGTTCCACCATTGCATGTTAATACTGTATATTTACTCGTGCTGTCAGCTCAGTAGGCCGAGCTCGTCAGGTCATATAAGAATAAGAAGAAGCAAAGTTTAATTGCTTAAAATACTGACCACATAACTTTGGCTATGTCAGCTTACTCATATATCAGCCCCTCCTAATAAGTAAAGGTAAGTATTTGAAACGAAAAAAATCGTTAAGTCAATCCAGATCGTAAATATTTCCTCCAAATACGAGCCTAACACAGAGCACTTCGTGTGGGGCATCAGCCTCCGGTTAGTCATGTTAGTGGCCATTGAAGCGTTCATTTGAATAACCTCTTTGTGGGGGACGTTTAAATAACGTCGCCGAGCTTAAGGCTTTGTGTGAAACGCAGCGTCGCGCCGACACCAACGATCTCTTGTAAAATCAGATGGCCGATAACAGAAACCGCGTAAATATAACACATAAATTATCGTTACCAGGGCACTTGAATGGACGTTTTCTGCACCCGACGAAGCATTGTGAGGTACGATGCCTTGTTATATAAAAGATTTCGCGTAGAGCTAAGCAAAAAGACATGGGTACTATTTTCGATATTTGGTGCTTGACATTTGGAGCGGAGTTTGTAACGAGAGAGAGGGGCAGTTTGCTCATTGTATAATTATAAGTGTCTCATAAGAGGCCAACAAATAGCCAGCGACGCTTTAAATCTTTTGCTCTAATTTTCAATTATATCCGATAATTCAATGCCGTGAAGAATGTAGCATATGATAAAATTCTTAGGTGTCGATATTTGCGCTCTAAAAATTTAAAGACGGAATTCACGAAATGTCTTGTACATCGGAGCAGGCCAGCGACTCCTAATGAAACATCTTGTACATCTGTGAAGGGACGACACCTGTAAAGGGATGATTCGTAACGAACAAAATGAACGACGGCCGCCCGCCGGTTAAACGACCTGAAAATATGCCAACCAAAATTTTGAGTTTGATTCCATATTTTTGTTTCGTTTGTATTTTAGTCTGCTTGTCTCCTCCACGCACAATTGGAACTAATCCATACACGTTTTTATAATCGTTACTGATGGTGAAGAAAGGTTTTGTCATCGTACTGTAAATGTTTCTGCCGTTAAGTTTGTTGACTGACCGCGATCTCATGTTAATTATACACGATATATTGATCGCCTGATTTCCTTCACTTGATTTTTTGTTATGGAAATTTGTCATAATAATAGACAGATTTAGAATGATCTAACACATTCGTTATAAAATCATATATTCTGTTTATGAATTTGAGCCTGAGTTTTAACTAATTAGTGCTCTCTAATTTGAAATTCGTTCTGAAACTCGTCACTTTTTTTGGTAAGACATTCATTTTGTTTCCATCGTGAGATATCACGGCAGCTACACTAAAATATTCTCCTGAATGCTGAGCTCTTTCAAATCATTTTTCCCTCTTTTAGGAGGCGGATATATTTTCGCGTCCAGAGATTGGACTTCTTTACGCGCCGAACACGCAAATCGCCGCAACTCGATAGATGAAAGTCTAAGTTTTTAGTCAAAAAATCCTCTTTAGAAAAGTCACACAGCAGCGATATTCCTAAACTAATGGTAAATCAGACCATTTGCTCCTTATGGACTTTTCATGCAAGACGCAAATACTAAATGATGGTGCGCTAATTTGTTAAGAATATGGGAATTATTTGCAAAATATTACGCTTTCATGTCATTTATTGCCTTCGCCGTTTCTAGTTGTACTGCCTCCTTTGATATTTCTATTGAAGCTACAAGGGACCAGCTATATTCCCAATGATGAAGTTTCACCTTCAACAAAGCACACACACACAATTATGATGTTAGAACAGGACGAGTTTCTATCAGCGCCGCAGCAAACTGAGATAAGGAACAGGTGGCGGTCTTCACAACCAATGCTGCTGTATCCCTCACATATTAACTTAATTACTAGCGTCAATCGTCACTAAAACCATAAGCCGTTCACCCTGCCGGAGCTGTAGAATCTGAAAACAGTATTAACCATTGCTGGAGCTACGATAACCTGTTTTCTCGTAAAAAATCGTTTACGTAATAATTACTAACCCGGTGAAAATTTTGTCACTTCTCCATTGCTGGCGGATGGCCATTGAAACAGCTACTACGAATTTTATAGATGAGTACCGCCCAAAAGAAACACGAGTTTAATTATTGGCACAAAATTGGAAACAAGAAAGTGAAAACGTGAAGTGTGGCAATCAGGCGCGTTGACTTTGCTGGTGACCTCTGACCCCAGAGGCTGCACGGCATCACTGCGGTCACCGGCACGATTTGTTGTTGGAATTTTTTTGAACAGAGAATTACAAAATATATTATAAATTTAATTAATAGAAAAATTCGTAATGAACTATTCCCGTTAAAAATATGAAGGATAAGGTCTTGAAAAGACAAAATAGTTCAATAATTTATTTTGTCAAATAACAATCAGTTTACAAGTTATTATTAATAGATATAATACAAGAGCCATCACATGAATATCTGCGCTGCCTTTTTACAATAATTTCATACACTTTATTTCAGTAAAACTCAGACCCGTTAAAATACAACGAACTAAAACTATGTCTTCTGGGCTTGCCGTCTTTCTTCTTCCGAATTGTGAATAATAAAAGTCGTATCCTTATTGTCTCTTCACTTGCAATTATGCTTGATTCTGATGCATTTCTAGACACGATTTAATCAAAAATTCCCGACCGCAACAGTTTAGGTATGTTTCACTTATGTCCTGCTCTAATAAACTTGGTTACTTTGTTAGGATACGGCACTGCACCGACGAAGGTAACATAATATAACGTCCCTGCTCTAATGAACCTACTTGGACATGTTGATGCGCGCCGGTGTTATTTTCATCTTCCTGCTTCTCTGCTGCCACATTCCGATCCGCACAAGCGATGCTGTGTGGTCTCGAATTGTTAACCTACTCCTAACAGCCACGTCAGCTGGGAGCCACGCGATCAGACGTAATCTCCTGCGCAGCAGCTAAATTCAAGGGAGTAGATTAATGAAATATTTCAGTGTTGAGTTCTCAAGTAATTGGTTATCAGAATAACAAGCAAATATTACTGTGGGTTGAAACTTCTCCCACCGACGCTTCACGCTCTCATTAGTGCAAACGATTCTCATTTTAAGTGCGAACAATTCAGATCGCAACTACAAACAAATTACGTGATAAGTTGTGAATATTATTATTCGCATGACGAAGACGGCATGCATTGAAGAGTCTAACAATAAAAATTTTTCATTGACATTGAAAAAAATGAGATAAATTCATACAATTTCTTTAACATAAGTGACATTTTTCCGACATTACTTTCCCGGCAATTAAAGGATTTAAGGAATGAGTGAGAGCCGGCGAAACTCGAGCCGGCGTTTCTTAAAGAAGTCGTAAAATAAATAAAATAAATACAGTGTATTTGAAGAGGCAATGACACCCTATTGCTACTTTTATTCTATCAGCAAAACTATCAGGTAGACCGGATTGATTCTGAGAAAATCATTTTTTGACTTAAATATTGTCAATATAAATACTATCATATTAAATTATGTTTTTGCGCCAAATTTTCAATACTTAAAGATTGCGGTAAAGTATATAGTTTTCTACTGAATGGGTTTCTTAAACTCATAAACGAAGGTAACAACATTAAAGTCTTTTATGAACATTAATCCTTACGAACTAATATTGCAATCTCCCGACCACAGTGGCACTATTTACATAGTGTGTCAAGTCTAATTACAAATAATAATAGTATTTTAAGTATTGCATCATTTAATAAACATCGTTCTAAACCAAATGCGTGAAATTATTGAAAATTATTCATGCATCATATAATTCCTGAATGAAGTCATTATATTATTTTGTAAAAAATTTAACAGCAAAGAAAATAGCCAGAAAATTCACCATTTCTCATTTTGTATTGTTTTTTTCCCAGTTTCGTAACCACGAAGAAAATTGCTACGCTTCCAGTGGACTACCTGCGCTGTCCGCTGCATGGGACATCACGTGCGAAAACGCAGAAAATAGTCAAGCCTTATTCACAATAAGCGAATATCACCACTTGTACATGTATGTACAGGTCTATGGGAATAAATAGCAATTAATGCAACAATATGTCTTTCATATAAGCTTTCTAAGGGCAGGAACCCCGTAATAAAGTGTATCACTTTCAATTTTTATCAACTGGTAAAAATGAACGGAATGAGCCATCGATCAATTGAGCTTAGTTTGACAGACTGAAATATTACTATGAACAATTGTTTGTTATTAGACACTTTTTTACTGCGTAAAGTAATCGAAACTTTGGATGAAGATTGTTATGAGTCATGATTGCTTATCCAGGAACTCTCTCTCGATACACAATTAAATCATTTGACAATTAAATCATTAAATTTTCCAAACAAAGTGCCATTTGTATACATCCTACTTAGTTATTTTACTTTTGCTGAGGTTAATTTGCTTAAAATTTTATTGGCAGGGGCCCATTTAACAGCCAGTAGCTACCTCTGAATTCACATTTACTTCTGCTGGTGCAAAAAAAATAATAATGGCGGCTTTATTTTGAAGGCACATCTTAATGTAATGACAAATCTTTTGAGTTATTATCGGAATTACTACCCTGACAAAATTTAGAGTCGCCCCAGGTCTTGGTAATCCAAATCAGAAGCTGATCAGAATTTTCACTGGGTACGAGAGTTACTCGACAGCGGCCGACTGCCTGGCGTCCAGCGTCATGGGGGAGCCGCTGTCACGCGTCTGCAGCGGCGAGCTAAGAGAGGGGGCGCCGCTCTCTGGGCTGACGGCGCTGCTGCGGCTCTGGGGAGGCGATGCTTCGGGGAATGACGAACTCATTTGTTTCTTATGGTGATGGTCAGTTAAACCATTATTGTTATTATTATTATTGATTAGAGATTGATTAAATCCGTAATTATTGTTGTTGTTGTTATTGCTGATGGTGTTGGAGTTGCAGTGGGTGCAGGAACGTGGAAACCCAGGGTAATGAGGCATACTGGCGAACGATGGCTGCTGGGCTTGATTTCTTAAAGCTAGAAAAGAACGGAGTTTCAGGGCCGGGCCGAGCTTCATTTTGAGGCTGCCCGTGAGATGAGATTCACTCAAGAGCAGCAGACACGCTCCGTCTATCCTCTGGTCTCTGAAATTCTGAATAAAAAAAGAGTTATTTGACCAATTGAATGTAATACAATCGCAAAATGATCAAATATGGATCAGATATCCAAAAAATTTCGAAAAAGTTTGAAAGCAAATTGATCAATACGTAGGTCGACAAAACAAGTAAAAGTTTTCTCTCAACAACAATATGTTGCTGCACTTACAGAATTAGCGCACAATTACTTACGACTTACCTCTGCATACTCAGCGCAAATGTCGATACTTCGGACGAAATCGTAAACATCGTCGACAGACCAAGTGAGCGAATTTTCTTTGGTTTCAAATGGATAAATATGTCGTTGGCATGGTGACCTGCACGGCTGTTCATTCTTGACATGAACAGGGGAGATGGTGACCGCAGGTGATGTCCGTGGTGCTGGTGTATCATCGTCTTGTGATGAGCGTGGCGCTGGAGTTTCGTCGTCTTCGACATTGATGTCGGACTCGGAGGTCCTAACATACTTGCTGGGAACCGCGGCAGACAAATCCAAAGGTGAGGATGAATGTGCAGGACGTTTGAGACCTCGAGAATTTTCCAACATTTTTAAACCCTGCCGCGATTCATCGGCGTTGATTTGCTTCTGAAATGATTGCAGCTTGTCTTTTTGCTGCTGAAGCTGCTGTTGGTGAAGTTGCTGTTGATGCTGAAGGAGCAACTGGTTCTGAAATTTTTGCTGGTTTTGTATTTCAGACGACGTTTTATGGAGTTGATTTTGATGCAAAGTCGAGGCATTGCGAACCATGTTGATCAGGACCTGGGTGGAGGAAAGTTCTAGTAGAGGATTCGACCCCAAGCCCGCAAAATTATTGGGCGAGAGTAAATGCTGTGGGATACCTGAAGACAATCCGCCACCCGCAACACTTCTTTTTGGGGAAGACTCTGGGGTTTTAATGTGGGACTCCATCGTTCTCTGGGACTGGATGGGAGATGAAGTGCCATCACTTGGAAGATTTGGTAAGAATCCAGTCGATGAAAATGCCACGGGTTGGATCGGTGGCCGGTGATAGCCGTTGAGGGGCGTGTTGGCATAAAACCTGCAAGCACAAAATTGAACAAATTTAATTAAACAAACAATAAGATATTTGATTGACCTTATTTAGGGTATAGATGATCACCCTGCAATACTGAAACGTGATTAACTAAAGTGTCGACAGTCCCAAGCATTGATGTAATTTTTCATTCGATTTATTTTATTCTACATTATTTATTCAACGATACAAAATTACAATTTATTGGATAAACATTAAGTTTTTGTCGACTTACTGCAGCGGGCTATTGGTGTTGTTGTTGTACTTGGCGGCCATGGAGCGCATGAGATCAGAACAGCTCCGCGGCATCGAGTTGGCGGGGTTGCGTCCTGCGTCGCCCCCAAACAACCCCATGGACCCCAGTGTCCCAGGTAGCCCAGGTATCCCCAGCCCACCCATGGGGACAGGGCTGAAGCAGGTGGAGTTCAGGGAAGCCGGTGATGGGAAATCGGGATGAGGGGAACTGCCGGCACGGGATGAGGGCACTTGAGGGAGAGTAACCGAGGGGGATTTTGGGGAGACACTCGGAGACCTTGCGTTGTTGGGGGTTAAACGGGAATTGTCCGCCCCAGTTTTATTTTCCTCTTGGGGTTTACGGGCCCTATCTTTGGCCTGGGTCCGCTTGAGGGCCTTAGAAGCCAAGGAGGTCGAGGGAGATTTGGAGGTCGGTGAGGGGGTATCGCTGGTGTCGGGCATGTCACGCTCAGACGATGGCGAACTTTGCTCTCGCCAGCTCTCTGCAGGAATTGAAGAACACGACATTTATGCGACGCAAATGTCACGAAGTTACAGAAGAATTATAAAATTAATGTTCCAGAATTTTTTGCACCCATCATATAGTAATAAAATTTGAGTATTCTTAAAGCATTCAATAATCATGGTTGATTAGTTGTATGTATCGTGAAATAACCGGAACTAGGAATACGAAAACTTAAATGATAGCGAGCAAACTAAAATAATAATCATAGAGAACAAAAAGAAACAACAGCCGTAGCGAAATGGCACTTAAAACTGTTTAATACTAGAAACGGTAGCAGCCAACTCATATAGGAAAACAAATGATGTTTTCTTGAAATTGAATTTTTTCGACATCTTAAACCGCTGCTGCTAAAACCGATGATCTAAATACGCAATGCATAAAGAATCAAAATGTTACGGCGCGCTTTATATGTAGTGTTGCATTTACTATTAGTGTAGAGGTAGCGAGAACTCGTCACAGCCACAACGTTTCATACGTTGTACATTGTCATCTTACAGTCGCCAACACATCATGCAGTCTTTAATACATCCAAAAGTCATCATTACATCTATCGTTTTCTGTACTACATCCCTCTACCTTTAATTCTCTAAGCAATTTTTAACAAATCTATCAGTCGTGTCAGATGGAAGCGTCTAGTTGTAAGCCTTGGGAGGGTGGGGGCTATGGTAGCTTATCAGCAGAGCGGTCAGTGAGGGAGCTTGCAGTGGTCACGTGTGGGGGAGGGCGGGGAGTTTTTCACCCACTTGGGTACAGTCACGTGGAGTGAGAGCGGAGCACGTGATGGCTGGAGAGCTTACGTGCTTGCCGGTCACGCGATACGTGACACGTCAGCTTAGTCTGATTCAACTCACCTCATCCAAGCATAACCAACGTGAAAGCAACATTTTAAAGATTTTATTTTGTATATGGAATTAGGTTTGGACCTTTTTTACAAAGGTTTGAGCGCGCGTACTTTTTTTACAGTACAACCTAAATGAGAATATCTATACTAAACACATTGCATGGCTTATGGCGTCGATATTAACACCGCTATGTCAATGTATTTATTAATAAAATCGTGATAATTTATGCGCATTCAAGCTAGAAATAACAAGTCATTCAAGAAGTCAGGCCGCGTATGTTCCCTAAGTGATGAGAGATGAAGGCAAGAATTCAAGGGACGCGTACACTGCTGTTGCAACATTTACTATCAACAGTGCATTTAATAACGGTTCAGCAAATTGTTTACAAATCTTTGATTACGTTTTTACATACCTTCTTCATTTTAATGGGAAATGTATAGTTTATAGAAAGAATTGTTGCATTATCAATTATTAAATTGCTGGGCTCCGCAAGACACTCTCGCATTTGAAAGCTACACGACTAATGAACAAGAGAGCATAAAATATGTGTATTCAAGTGTAAAATATGTGTCTTCGTTTCTCGCGCAGGCAGGAGACTATATTCGTGTTTTCGAGTGGAGCATTTAAGGCAGATCTCAGGCATGAAAGTATAATGTACAAGCCATAAGATGTAGCAGAGGAAATATCTGCAACGATGATTCCCTCCATAAACGGGAATAATTGTTCTGTTCTACACGAGTTTTACATCTCCCCAGTATGCAGCTCCTGTTTCTTATTCCATGCAACCATTTACACGTATCCATTTACATGCCTCCTATACGTACGCCTGCAAAATTGTCTTCTTTTTGTCATAGGACGTCGTATTTTCTGGCAATTGGAGCACCCGTGACAATAAGAAAATCCACAATAACAGCGGAAACGAAGTAAATTGGCTTCTTCGAAGCGGAGCAAACGAAGTAAATGTGGGGTCCAGCAGCACTGTATATATGCTGCTCGTAATTCCTCCCATGAACAAGTGGCATAGCAAACGAATATTGAACAAAGCTATATAGCCGTCCAGCCTAAGACGTGTTGCCGCTGGCTTCATCAGCATTTGCTGGAAGCAGTTTGCTCCATTTTACAATTTTTGGTCTATTATATATTAACTCTCTCTGTATATATAAATTAGTCTTTATTATTGTGGCAATACCGACTTCTAATAATTTCAATAAACCATAAACGTACAAGCTCCGCAGATCTTAAAAAATAGAACACAAGCAAAACGTATAAGCCTTTGCGGCAAATTTTGATTTCTCCAAAGTTTTCTTTGCCATTTTCGTTTTCAGAGCAGATACAATCCGAATTCAAGTAACACAATAGTTTTCAGGTTGCAGGCCCAGGCTATATATACTATGCGCTGTTGTGAGCTCCGACAGCCTTGTGTCTGTGATGAATAATGTTGAATAATGTTGTCTCACAATTTTTTGTAGTTAATGTCCGGCTTGCCAATTCCAGATCGAGAATGTCTTGAATAGCTTTTACATTTTCTCTCAAGTTACTTTCATTGTAAAGTATGGCGCATCCTTCTTTTGTGAGTTATATTTCTGGTTTTGAATATTAAAAAATAAATCGCTTGAACTGCACCGTAATTCATCTGAGAATAATGACGATAACTCTTCATAAATAATGCATTGAGGCTGTCATCTGATGTACAATTTGATTTAGTGCCGATCAGAATTTGTGGTTAGTACTCGCAGAAACATAATTTAGAACTAATAATTTTATTATATCCTCAAATAGTACATTAGTTTCATATTTTATTGCAGTATCAAAACTTACCAATTTTCTCGTTTCAGCTCCTGACGCGCAGGCATGCAATATTCAGATGCATAGCATCTTCTGTTATTTGTTATTATACTCTATACTGATCGAAGTATAATATGGTAGGACACTTGAGATTAAGCCAGCTGATCTTGAATGACTTACGGTAAGTAGAAAATAAAAATAATGTTGTTTCCCCTTGTAACATTCGAATGCCTCACCTTACTTGTTCTCTCCAACTAATTTTACAAGCAAATGATGTATGGATGGGTGGTACACGCTGCCATGTAGTTGCCATTCAAATGTGTTAAAAAGCAAGCATTGAATACAGAAACTAATACCTTCGTATTTTTCCGCAGCCATAAACTATTATGAAGCAAACACGAAATTTTCAGTGGACATACGCAATTGCGTGACCTTTCGCTGGCGTATACGCTTGCGTAGCGCCGCCACGTGCGTGTGGACACGAGGCGCGACCTTTGCGCGGTGCGTGAGGCGCTGCGTGAGGCGCTGCGTGATGAAGTCACCCGTGGCCTCTGAGGCCATAGAGTTCAAAATCACTCAAAATTTCTTCAATAATATTCAAATATTGCTTATGATTTGTCGTAAACTTGCTAATTATTACTGAAGACTTTCATCATAATTTGCTGTTTTCAATTCAGGATCTCAAGAGTCTCACGAATCTATAACTTTGCACTTAAATTAAAGATAAAATAAAGAGATACGCCGAAATATATTTCTTTCAATTTGCAAATCTACATCAGAGTGATATTGTAAGCAAGAGTAGACGGTATTATTCATGTAAACTTCCCGTAGTGGACTGAATTTTCATGTAATTTATACCACAGACAAACTGCTCCGTTATTTTGTTGATTGGAAGCCGTTCTAACTCCTTCTATACCTGAGGAGTGCATGAGTACCTAATGTAATAATCAAACGGAAGCCGATGGAAGTCGTATCGTTTTAGTTTATATATAATTGTTTTATTTTTAATTTGTACGATGCAGAAACCCGAAGAAAACTCAAATAATATACTTGCTCCATTAAAAAAATATCCTTATATACAGGAACCCTGCATTAGATGGTTGGATATTTTCTGTTTTTAGCGAGGAAATAAAGGAAATTCCTATTGTAAATGACCTCAAACCTCTTGCATATCTTCGCATTGCAGCGGCCACATGTCATCTTATAAAGTAACGTCAACATCGTATAATTCATAGACTTATTATTCATTTATATGGCGCACAAGCGCATTCTTCTTGATACTTATTAGCAAAAGAGTTCTGTATTGTAAAGCAGATAGAAATTTCTATGTGTCAAGACACGTTTGTATCAACGATACAGCCATTAGGAAAATATGAGGCATATTTTTGAGAAATATAAATGATTAATGAACCTGAGAATAATTCTGCGTTCTCTAGTTCATCAGTGGCAGATCACGGATTAACAACAGATAGTCCTATTATTAAAGGAGATAGTATGTTAGGGCAAGCTTTTAATTGCCGCTAAAGTTGATTGGTTAACACGTGACCTCTGGGTGTACAGGGCAGGTAGCGCGCCGAGCATTGCTGGCTGCAGAGATGATCTCATCGCCTGCATCTGGAGCACTCATGGCCCTTCACTCAATTATAGTCCATTTCAGTGCTTAAAAAACTTCCGATGAATATTCATTTTAATCTATATAATGAATCATTCATATTGCAAGAATTTGAGCTTTAACTTCGAAGGTCAGTACGAAATATAGACTGCATATTAAAGCTACCTTAAGTCCATTAATAATTTCAATTTATATTCGGGATCGTTTGCACATGACACCGTTGTTCGTCATTATTTAATGAAATAAATTTTCACGACGTACTGTACGTGATTCGCGCCTAGTGAATTTTGAATGTGTTATTATTGGCGCACCTAGAAGGCCTCACATTACACTGAGTTTTCAACTGGTAATTAGAGTGACAAGCGAACACCGAAGCTTGAACATTTGTTAACTATAGGCCTCCACAGTGTAAGTACATCAGTGATGAAGTCCCAATAACCTGTATTTTCGAGGCGACACATAGAAAAATCACTATAAAGACCAAATGACCGTTACAAAATTCATCACCAAGCATCTCATGCTACCAATTCAAGTATAACAATATTGTAGAGTAACTTCGAAGTTACATCGAGAACCTCTTTAAATTCGAGTAATCAAGGAGAGTAAAGGAAGTCAAAATAAATTGGACAGACACATTTTGTGTTATTGTTTTCTTTAGCGCAAACTTTACAACTTTTAAGAAATGATTTCCAGAAACATATTTGAATTAAATTTTTTGTCATAGATTTAATCTCTTCTATGTATCTGAACGCACGTCATTCAACGGCCGTCGACGT
Organism: Hyalella azteca; assembly: GCF_000764305.2. Taxonomy (NCBI): domain Eukaryota; kingdom Metazoa; phylum Arthropoda; class Malacostraca; order Amphipoda; family Hyalellidae; genus Hyalella; species Hyalella azteca. The sequence goes on along the minus strand of NW_025938090.1, from coordinate 113,327 downwards.
ACTAACCTAACGCTAGAAAGCGGATGCGTGAAAGTTGTAACATTATTTCTCTGAAGAATGGACGACGTAATGGAATTACCCTGAAGACGCTAATTGGTTGCGGCATACTTTAGGCTCAAATTTATTTCATTCATGAATTCGTTCGTATATTAACTAAATTAAATTACCAGGGAACAATTTCAAATTTTATTTAATATTATTATCCATATATGTCAAAATTGTTAGACAGTTGTATAAAAAATTTTTTATGAATGGTAAAATAATGAGCTTTTTAGCAAATGAACGTATCATCATAACGCCGAATTCCTAGAACAATGCTAATAAATTAAGTGAACTTGCATCAGGTTGTTAATAGATTTCCATGGTTATATTCCAATACTAGTTTATCGTTTAACGCAGTCATACTTCAATACTTTTAGAAATACAGTTGCCATTACCGAACTAGGATTAACAAATTTATTATACTAATTAAGAATGATCGGGCGATTCCGTAAAAGCGAGCCATTCGGAAGCTTTGTCGGGGAAATCATTCGCAAGTTGAAATATTTTCTCTGTCACTGCACCCAATAATTAAGTACATAAATCTCGTGGGCACTTCCATCTCGACATAATCTCATCCCAAGTTCATAATCCAAAAATGTAAAAACTCATGAGCTAAATTTCTGACATTCAAACGGCCATTCATTTCGATATAGAAGCATTTTAAATAAACTGCGAAAATTAAATACAAAAAAAATCCATTATTGTAGTGTCCAGTAATTCTAAATTATTTTTACCCATTTTCCTAAAGTTTTTTAATTACGTTAGGTACAAATAATAACTTACGTTACTCTATCCCGTTATAATTAGTATACCATTAATCGAGCATTAGTACTGTACCCGTAGTACAGTAGAGTATTCTACTACTAACCCTGCTAGTAGTAGAGTATTGTACTACTAACCCTGCTAGTAGTAGAGTATTGTACTACTAGCCCTGCTAGTAGTAGAGTATTGTACTACTAACCCTGCTAGTAGTAGAGTATTGTACTACTAACCCTGCTTGCTGTGCTCAGCGGCCCAGTGCGGGGGGTGTCCGCTGCGATGGACAGGCCCCACGATGGTCAAGTTAGTCATGGTCTGGACGGTGGACGACTGGCCACCATCTGACTGGTAGTGGACCGCTCGCTCGACTCATTCATTGCTGGCTGACATCACATCAGTGTGTACGTTTATCAAAATCAAAGTTTTATTGTTCAAATATTTATTATAGAATTACCAGGTATAAGAAAAATATATTTTTTTAATTCTTCCGTTTGAAAAATAAAAATCTGTAAATCAGAAGTACCTGCAATCCAATTATGTTGTGATGATTTCGTGCTACACGATAAATAATGAACACAACTTAGGACGATATGGCGCTATTGCGAGTCACCATTAATTGCTTTGCACCAAATGTTTGAAAACACGATTGAATATTAGACTCAGACTTAATAGCTGCCGGATAAATTAAAATATCCTCTTACGTGAGAATCGAAATTATTCAGCTGCACGTACTAGAGTGTTATTGCTACTTCTTATTTTGTTTCAACACTTCAATCAATTTCATAATTTTGCCGTCTCTAATCTCACACTTGACTTTAAAATCTGTAAGACACCAAATCACGACAAAAGAAGGTGGCATAAAGAACCCATTCCTCAATTTCACTGTCAAGTTAATCACTCTGGACCGTTATTTGTTCAGCGAACTTTCTTCAATATCTCGACACTAAAGCGGCGGCAGCGAGGGAACACACGGCACTGGAGAGCAGTCGCTCACACAACCTCCCTTCAGCACGACTGCCACTCCACTGCCAGCCACTGCACGGCAGTAGCGCGGCACTGCCGCAGTTCACACGCAGTGGTCGGTCACTCGCATACCGATTGAAAACCATCAGCAGTTTTCACAATGCGATATTAGTTCGATGATATACAATAGGTTAAGCAATTACGTACGCTGCTGTAGCAATGCTGCGCGCTGTTCATAGTTAGGCTGGGAAAATTCGACATACTACCTGGGAAATTAACGGATGAAGGGATGTGAATATGAGAAGGGGTTTGAACATACATGAACGAGTGAAGTGCTGGAGTAGAGTTATAGGACTTATTGAAACGTTACTAAAATATACTAGATATTTTTTCTTATGGTCGAATAAATCAGTCAGCCTAACCATCGTCATGAACAGAATTAATGAGCATGCAAATGCAATAAATTAGTGCGGAGAGCAGCGATAACCGAATAATTCACTAAATAATAAATTCTATGATGATCTAATAGAAAGATTTCATAAACGCTTGAACAGCCTATGAATCAAGTGTCACTAAAATGCCTCCTTATAACGAACTGAATTAGTGAAAATAGTAAAAGAAATTGTACGTGAATCAATACTTCGAGCGACCGCGTTGGCTAAATTCCAGGCTTCTCGCAACAAGGCGGACTCTTGAGCGACCAGAGATTTTCTGGAGACTGCACCGCTGCTGCAGTAGTGAGCCAGAGACACATTACTTCTAAATGATGCACCGTTAATGCAGCAATTAGCCATGGCATCAGCAAAAACACATTTAATACTTTGACTCCGATGTGGTACATATGCATACCACAAAATCTATTTCTCCAGGACGTAGTGGTATATAATTCAGGTAGCCTAAAATCGGCGAAATCCGAGAACAAAAAAGGCAAGAAAATGCCGATAACTGAATATATACTAGTTTATTTGTAGGTTCCGCTAAAAAAATTCTATTTTTTATTTTTTTTGCAGTATTCAAAATTTAATTAGGAAGTACCCCTATCATAAATTTTAGCCGGCCAACGCAATTGAAAAAAAACTAAATCACGGAATTTGTCCGGAAAAAATGACCGTCAGGCAACCTTGTTTGAAAACAGTACAAAAATTTAAATAATAGTACAAGATGAAGCAATCGGAGTCAAAGTGTTAAGTACATAAAATTATGCTTGCTATTTATTGTTTTGGAACACGAAAGTTCACATGCATTAAAATTTCACTTGCACCGAGGCTACTTGTTGCCGAAAGAAACATTTTTCCCAATTGCGAGCATAACTAAATCAGGAATTGTTGTATATATGTTGCAGTCAGAGAATTTTTTTCCTGTAAAAAATAATTCCATTGTAATATACGTTATATATTATTAATTCTAATGTAATATATTACAATGATATATATTCTAATAAATACCTAAGAATAAAAATAACATATTATTCACCAGATAAATATTATGTTGTATGTAAATCAATCTCTATTATGATATGATCAATAAATTGTTTGAAAACTTAACACGCTTCTATTTTCAAGATTAATTTTGAAACTTAACACACTTCTAGTTTCATTTCCGAATTAGTTTACTTTATTGAATAGTAGAATAGTTAGTAGAAGAAATATTAGCCTCATAGTGTGGAAACTTAAACTTGAGTCACGACGAAGCTCCGGTCAAGGATTGACCTGTACGCTATCACCCCATCACCTCTGCCACTCCTTCCGGCCATTGAAATCCTGCGGTTGATCCTGCCTGACCTGTAGCGACCATGGCTGGTCATCATACGGTGTTGCCAACCTCTTGACAGCTGCCATCAACTTTATGGCAACTTTTACATGACTTCGGCCTGACCCTTACATTTTATAGCAACTTTCTCGTATGAAATAATCGTCATTCCAAAAGACAACAATTAACTGTGTTTTGAACCCACGTATGAAACTTAATCGTATTCTGGAAAATTGTCAACTTCACACCATGGTCACTGTGGTACAAACTAATTATTTTATCATCAAATCTAAACAACTTCCTGTTAAAGTTTGCACAATAACATGTGTGTGTAAATAGCGTGTATGCAGAACTGTAGTAATAATATGCATCACATGGATTTGCTGTCACTTAGTCGCGAATTTTGGTGACTTATGCTTTAACTCTTTGCCTACATGTAGATTAAGTTTTTTATGTCAGATGAAACGAAATGGTAACTAGCGTTGCCGCCAGTAGATATAAGGTCGCTGTTGCCGCCAGTAGACATTGCGTCACTGTTGCCGCCAGTAGACGTAGCGTCACAGTTGCCGCCAGTAGACATAGCGTCACAGTTGCCGCCAGTAGACATAGCGTCACAGTTGCCGCCAGTAGACATAGCGTCACTATTATCGCCAGTAGACATAGCGTCACAGTTGCCGCCGGTAGACATAGCGTCACTATTATCGCCAGTAGACATAGCGTCACAGTTGCCGCCAGTAGACATAGCGTCACTGTTGCTGCCAGTAGACATAGGGTCACAGTTGTCGCCAGTAGACATAGCGTCACAGTTGCTGCCAGTAGACATAGGATCACAGTTGCCGCCAGTAGACATAGGGTCACAGTTGCCGCCAGTAGACATAGGGTCACTGTTGCTGCCAGTAGACATAGGGTCACTGTTGCCGCCAGTAGACATAGGTTTAATGGTTCCTGCTTCGTATTATCTCACAAATATTACATGTTTTAAGGCTCAATGCAGTCCTTCATTTTAAAATGGAGTGTCATTGAGATATTCATGATTTTTTAGAAGAGCGAGAAGATTTACTGGGTTCGTTATGAAGGCGGTGAGTATGTGAGTGCTGAAAGAGAGATGCTGAAGCTTATGGCCCCATAAATTACTCACGCTCGATTGAACACAATTATCCACATTTGCAGTGTGAGCTTCGAATCTGACGGGCTTTACCGTTCTTTATGAGCATCAGATATAGAGAAGTTACATTTCACAGGTCATACATCATTAAGTTACGGACATTATTTTCCAGTACGGATTATGCATCCATTGGGTTCTATACTTTCAGCATTTAGAAAGGGAAACCTTGTAAAATTGCATTCGAAGCAAGGAAGGAGCTTCAAAATATTGCAAAATCTTAATTTTGATTCCACTTTATTGTGAAAATTCTTTGAAGAAATTTTTCAGATCGTTGAATTTTTGCCGTCTATAATATATCTAAAGAAATTAGAGAGAACACTGAAATATTATTGAGTGCTGGAACATTTGGGACCTACGAAAACATTTTAGGGGATCTGGGAATATTTGTGACCTGCATTTTTTCAATATTTTAAAATCGTATTTTAGGTGGAAATAAGGCTGAGTGAGAAAGATTATCTGGAGTGCTAATTTATTCCCTTTAATCCTATCTATTTTTTCCGTGTTTCATCAAAAGTGCAACTAATTTTATGAATTTGTAGCATAGAAGGGGAAAAATTAAGGTGTAGGCGTAAAATTGAAACATTTTAATAATCGACATGACCGTTCAGGGAAATATACGATGAAGCTTTAGCCTGAGCTCATATTTTTCCTTTCAATATATAAACAGTATTTCCTGGTTATTTTGTCATGCGTTTGAAAATAATTTATTTAATATATCAAATACGCTAAGGTTACTCTCGGTCAGAACATTATACGTTATTTATGCATTCACTCAAATATTGGATTCCTTCTCAACTTTCAAGTGACGTTCCAGTTATTATTTTCCTGCGAAGCGATTATCCTGGCGTCTTGTCCTAACAAACTTCGAGGGCACGTTACACATAAGTAAGTTACACGCACGTTACACATAAGTAAGTTACACGCACGTTACACATAAGTAAGTTACACGCACGTTACACATAAGTTGGAAGTTACATGCACGTTACACAGAAGTAAGTTATACGCACGTTACACATAAGTAAGTTACACGCACGTTACACTTAAGTAAGTTACACGCACGTTACACGTAAGTAAGTTACACGCACGTTACACTTAACTAAGTTACACTCACGTTACACCTAACTAAGTTACACGCACGTTACACCTAACTAAGTTACACGCACGTACACTCAAGTCCTCTCTACTACACCATCTCAGCAAACGATGTTCATTAAGTTTGACTTTTAACGGAATATGGCAAAAGATATGCTGGAAGTCAAACATATTTCTCGTTGAACATGAAGCTCCATACGACGACCGTGCTCGCACTAACATATGGTTGTGGTTACTACTAATACTAGTTATACTAATATATGATCACAATTGTTGTTAATTTTTCTTTTATGCACGGAGCGAAGTAAATGGCCACAGAGCGCTCAGTTCCAGTTCTTGATCGAGTGCCGCGACACAAAGCTCAGCTCGGTGTAAATTTGCAGCAGCTGACCGGCATGAAAAAGCTGATCGGTCATATATTACTTAATAATCAATAACTTTGGAATTTAGTTTGGTCTGTAAAAGTATTGCCGCATAATTGGCCAATTTACACTAAAATAAATAGTTGTTAAAATTTGCAGCACAAGACGCATGTAATATAATATAATTCAATATAATATAATATAGTATAATATGATAATTTCATGATATGTTTATTCTTCAACGATATGACAGCGCCTGTCGCAGACTAGTTATATTAATAAATTAGATTAATTCATATTTCTTTATAATATAAAACAAAATAATATAATATAATGAAGCAATACTCATCGTGGATAACAATAATAATATAGTTAATAAAACTATGATATAATCAATATGATATAATTAAAAAATAATATAAAATAATATAATATAACATAATATAATATAATAGAATTCAATCTGAACAATAGAACCTAATTAAATATTGTTAAGCATAATTAAAGAGCCCTTTTGTCGCCTCCTGTAACATAATTCTCGCACCTCTGGTCTTTTCAATTCCACAGCTGGCACTCCTCGCTTGTCCATCTCACAAAGAAGCTTTTATCACTTGTTTCCTCAATACGGTCTGTAATTCATTAGATGCATATTACTAAAAGAACTATTTAGTATTCTACTTGCTAAGCTCTGCTTAATTGCATATGAAAGGTTTACGTGAAATCACTGGTCACATATAAACAACATAAGCCAAGGGTTTCCTAATCCATGGCGTAATTGGAAGTTTAGCATTTCAAAGAGCTATGAAGCTGCAAAGTAGTTTTGATTTATTCATGAACCATCAAGTACTATTCACTATTACCTACCAAGTTTATTACTATTCACTAACCTACCAAGTTTTACTATGCAGTGTCGGACTATGCGGATTCCGGATTCCAGTTTCCTTCTGGTCATAAAAGACTTGTCGGTTCGTGCATGTTTTACGCAAAACCAAACGAACGGTCAACTGTTGAACAATGTGTAGTTAAAGCAAGTCGACACCAAATTATTCGACTATTAAACCACGATCAGAAATCCTGGAAAGTTCCGCAATTAATGATGCAGGAGAATATGGGAAGATAGATATAAAGAGAGATATATTGTTTAATAAAAACTTCGTTATTTTATTGATGCTGGTGAATATTAATTATTCATCGTTTGTCTTTTCAGGAAAGCCTAATGCCAGCGATAAATTATCGGGTGCTCATGCATTTGAAATATATCGCAATTTACAAGCCGGAGGCAAACATAAGAACTTAGGGTCTACTATATCACCCATTTACAATGACCTTAAACTGCCGCTTTCACACCGAATAGTAGAAGTAAGAAGTAATAGAAATAATCAAACTCGACAAGACAGCCACAGTTGCACGACCAAGCCTGTCACACGTGCCATGGTTGTCGCTGTCTCATTTTTCAAAGCAGTAATTATTGTCAAGGCCAGTCACAGTATAACCTGTTAAGGCCAGTCACAATTGGCCGTGAGAGTGACAATAAGCTATGCCAGTCACAATTGGCCGTGAGAGTGACAATAAGCTATGCCAGTCACAATTGGCAGTGCGAGTGACAATAAGCTATGCCAGTCACAATTGGCAGTGGCCGTGAAAGTTACAATAAGCTCTGGCCGCCACAATTGGCCGCCACAATAAGCTCTGGCCGCCACAATTGGCCGCCACAATAAGCTCTGGCCGCCACAATAAGCTCTGGCCACCACAATAAGCTCTGGCCGCCACAATAAGCTAGTCAGGACGGGCCAGACTGCAGGCTGTCAGCCCGCGCAGCCCCCGGGGGCGGCGCAGGTCAGAGGTCACCGCAGTTGGAGCGCACGCGCGGTGTCGGCACGCTGCAAATGGCTGGCTTGCTGTAATTTATTTCCTTGGCAATGGGACGAAACTCGAAGACTGACATGCAAATAAAACCTCAACTGAGTGATGAGTGTTGACACCGACCGTTGATTTGTTCTACATAAATTGCTCCTCATTCACGAAATCTACGAAATGGTCGCTTAGGAAATGAAATATTGATAATTATGAAGTTATTTATCCCGCGTGTATAATCGTCGCAGTGTTGTTCGTCATTTTGAGGTGTAATTATCTGCTGTAACTTTTGTCGCAGTAACGGAAAGTGATTATAAATTCAAACTTATGGTTTCTAGACTTCCTACTCCACTCAGATGCAACACACCAGCGAAATATCGGCAGAATTTATCAAATCCTTCGGCAGAAAATTTTACTAGCGTGAAAAATAACACCGGTTGCTCTGAAGAAGCCAATGATAATTATCATAAATCCTGCTGTTATAGGAAATAACTCTTCAAAAATTAAAAAACAATTGTATTTCAAAAAAATGTGGCACTGATCTCATTAACTTTTGTGCCTAATTATATTTCTTATTTATTAGTAGATAAGTCATCCCAGGTATATTTGATTAAAATTGTGCTGTAAGCTCCACATTTGAACATCATTTCCTAATTTTTCCCGACGTCTCGATGATCAGTAATATCAATTGAGAGTTAAACTCATTTATGACATATCCACACAACCAATAATTTTTTTGTGTGTCAACGAATTAGAATGCGATGAATTTTCATCTTTTCACTTCATAATAAAAAACAGTATCGATCAGATGTGCTCTAATTAAGCTTCAAACTCGCTACATCCTCTCCAAGAAATAAGACTTTCACCTCAGCCATCGAGAATACTTCATTGAAAATTTTCCATAATGTTTGAATATATTTTCAAACTCGTCATTTTCCGGTAAGGGCTTCTATGATACGCAACATTTAGCAGGCATGACGTCGCCGTTATTTTATGGTTTTATCAACATACCAGTTAATTTAAAGTCAATAAAACTATTCATCTGCTGCATAAAATGGTTGTCTATTGTTGTCTAAATATCCTTGCAGGATTGACCGACAAACAGAAGCCATAAGAAAGTAAATGCGTAGTTGAGATGCCTCTTCTTGTTCACCCTTGAATAATCTTACACGCAAATCATAAGCATTAAAACAATGATTGGTCTCAAAATGCTCACGAAAAAAAAATTCAGAGGTTTGTTGAAAAATATAAAAATGCAAATAGGTACATATGAGCACTTTCGCCGACTAATCATTTATAATGTTATGTAATTATAACAAAGAAAAAGAGGCGATATTCCTTCACTATTGATGTTCAGTCATCGAGCTGGAGTGTCAGCCTCACAAGAGACGGCAGCCTCACAAGAGACGGCAGCCTCACAAGAGACGGCAGCCTCACAAGAGACGGCAGCCTCACAAGAGACGGCAGCTTTACAAGAGACGGCAGCCTCACAAGAGACGGCAGCCTCACAAGAGACGGCAGCCTCACAAGAGAAGGCAACGTGAGGCCAAAGTCCTGGTTTGATGAAAGCCAATTATAATTGATAGCCAGAGACATTTGAGGGAAATGAAACCGCAAAAATTAGTATTGCAAGTGAAAGTAATGCTTGATCGTGTATTGTAGACATAAGTTATATTTGCAATGTACCAAAGTAAATGTGAAAATTGTGAGCGGTATAATTAAAGTGCGAGGTTCTAGCTCTACACCTTCAATTTCTTCAGAGAGCTTTCTATATAAACACGTGACAGCTGAACTATCCATAGGCAGGAGCAATGCTCTGACAATCATAGGATTTTACTTGTTAAGAAATCGAATGTTGACTTGCTATGGCATACAACGGATCATTATTGTTAAAGTGCTGACTTCAGTGCTTTAAAGTGCTTTAAAGTGCTTTCAGTGCATTTAGAGTGCTTTCAACGTTAAAGTGCTGACTTCAGTAATTCCAAACAATTAATGAGAAATTATCTCTACATTTCGGTTCGCGTGTAACAGGTTTTGGGTCCATGACTGCATTTTAAGAGTAAAGCGCTTGGCGTTATGAGCGGTTGTTGCAGGCGACCACAGCGCCTGCGTTATGAGCGGTTGTTGCAGGCGACCACAGCGCCTGCGTTATGAGCGGTTGTTGCAGGCGACCACAGCGCAGCTGACCTCTGGTGCAGAGGTCGCCCTGCCACGCGCCTGCACGCGACGCAGACACGCAGCATCCGGCCGCAGCCGCCGCCGCAGCGCCACTACGAACATCGCTGCAATTAGAACGATTTTACTCGCGTTAATTGTTTTAATTTATTGATTTAATTCCACTCGTAATTTTTATATTGGCTAAAAATTCACCGCAACAAAAATGAAGATGCAGCCTCGTTGAACATTCGCGAAAACAATCTCAGAGGCTAGGCAGGTATATAACTGCCTAGCTAGTGCAGTAGTGAGCCTACAGTTGCCTGTACTGCCTATAACTGCCTTAATTTATAGTGCAGTAGTGAGCCTACAGTTGCCAGTTCTGCCTGTAACTGCCTTAATTTATTGTGCAGTAGTGAGACCACAGTTGCCTGTACTGCCTGTAACTGCCTTAATTTATTGTGCAGTAGTGAGCCTACAGTTGCCTGTACTGCCTGTAACTGCCTTAATTTATTGTGCAGTAGTGAGCCCACAGTTGCCTGTACTGCCTGTAGCGTCACACCGGTGCAGTAGTTAACGTGTATCGAAAAGTTAGCTCACTCAAATTTAGCAAAAGTTTTTTTAGCGTATAGATCGTATGTGTAGCTTCATGGAACGCGTTCACTCATGGGCATTTCTGATTTGAATCACCCATGGGCATTATTGATTGCCTTCAACCATAAAAATAGCTGACTGGGTTCACCCATCGGCATTATTGATTGATTTCACCCATAGGTATACTTTATTGAGTTCAACCGTGGGCATAATTGATTGGATTCACCCATGAGTGTAACTGATTGGGTTCACCCATGGGTATAACTGATTGGATTCACCCATGGGTATATTTGATTGGGTTCACCCATGGGTATAACTGATTGGATTCACCCAAAGGTATAATTGATTTCTTAAACCATGGGTATAATTGATTAGGTTCACCCTTGGGAAAAATTTATTGGGTTCACCCGTGGGCAAGACTGGTTGGGTTCACCCGTGGGTATAATTAATCGGGTTTACATATGGGTATGATTGATGGCGTTCACCCATGGGTATAATTTATTGGGTTTTCGCCTGTATATCGACAAAGCGTATCGTTCACCGGTATGCATCATATTTTAAGTTAACTTATTGAACTTCACGTTGAGGTTCACCAAATGTTCCTCTAAATAGCTCTTCTCATATTGACCTCACTTTGATATTGTCTTTCCACAGGGGAAGTTTAAGCATTGTTTTTTGGATTTATGTGTAGGCATCTTAGAAAATTCATCTGTAGGCCGTAATAGGTGAAATTTCCTAGACGGAGTTATTGGTAATGGTTATAAAACAACTGTAGCTCAGTAGAAATTTCTTCAGTTTTTATTTAAATGAGGTTCAAGGATCAAATTTGAAGTCAACTTCGTTTCTGGCTATTAATTGAACGGTGTGGACAAGGTTTTCTTGGTTCCGTCTCCAATATAAAGAAATTGAGGCAGCTGCCGGGTCGTCAGCGTATACGTGAATCGCACGTAAGTTATGCCCCGTCGCCTCGGTTTTGTTCTGAAGTAGAAAAGAAAAATACTCTTAAATTGCTGCTTATAAAGAAATATAAATAACTAATTAGCGAAATAATCGAGTTATAATTGGCAAGAATGATTCAATAGTTAAATGAGATAATTACCTTAAATGAAAAATCCATTTAAGAGGCTGTAGCCAAGTAATTGAGCCGATTTTAAGTTAGTAAGAAAGATTAGTCCAGTGACTGTTTAATTTAATGCATGCGGTTAATTGGAATTGATAAGAGTTGCTGAGAAGCAACTAAGATTTTAATTTGAACACACTGGACTAATGAAGATAATAAGAGAATGGCATGCAAATGATGGAGGTTGATGAATTAAGAGGAAATTTAATGATGTAATAGAGGCAAGATTCGCTGGCTAAACCGGCGGCTATCAAGGCTCGTCTTTTCTTAGATCAAAGGTACGGAGCGAAGTAAACTCTTTCTTCACTTTAAGAAAGATGGAAATTTTAAATATAAATTCTAACATTTCAAAATTTCTACTAAATTAAATTTCTAATAGAGTAAGTTTCGTCGCTTGCGAATTCTTGAAAAAAATCGATGTTATTTCTTCGGCGTTCCCTGCTGCTGAACAGCAACAAAAGGTAAATAAATAAATGAGTTTCTCCAATAATATAAATTATGAAGCTAATCCAATCAATAATGATCATAATGTTATAGGAAATTATGCGCTTCTTGAATTTCCGTTGCTGGTGAATTTACTGAATAAATTTTGTAGTAGGGTAACATGGGGCAGCGAGCCCACTGCGGGTCATGGGCCCACAGCGGGTTTCTCGCTAAGTATGGCAGATATTGGTCCGTGTTCTCTACCGCCGGTCGACAGTTTCACTTAGATGAAGTGTTTGCGTTACTAAGTTATTTGTGAATAACTGTTTTAGCCCAGATAAAATTTTTTTTGCTGCTAAATAAAATTTTTTTCGATTACTGTAGATGAAGCTTTTGAAATTACTGTGAATTATATTTTGAAAGTAATATTTATAGGGATAATTTTGAGATCAAGTTTAGACTATTTGCTTTTAAAATAAAATATTGACACGATATAAATTGAAATGATACCTAGTGCATGGAGCAACGGGCCCACGCGTGTCACGGGGCAAAGCGCCCCATGGTGAAGTCTTGTGTTATACATCATTAGATTTGTCTCAATGACCTTTTCAAAACTATGACTAGCTTTTTGAATTACAAATTACACTTCATTTTGCATGATTTTTTTTATTTGCCGCCTCAAGGCAGCAGGTTTAGTTTCTAGTTATGCGTGTTTATGACCCCTTATCGAGTTAATGACTCTTGCCTTGCCAAAAGATGATTTCAGTCAACACCAATGAGCCAAAAGTTGATGAGTTTTTATGGTGTTGGCTGGAATCAGGATTAGGTACGAAATCTCTGCACATAATATCTGGATTATGGACGAAACTGGAACGAAGTTTTTGTCTGATCAACTAAATATATTTTTTCTAGTCAATGATATATTTTTTCATGTCAAAGACGAATTTTTTATCGCACGGATATATTTTTCAAGTCAAGGATATACATTTTTATGTCAATGGAATATTTTTCTTCACGTCAGTGATAGATTTTTTAAGCCAGGAGTATTTTTTTCAAGCTAAGGATATTATTTTTTGAGTTGTTAATAAATGAATGAATGTCATATTTTTTATTACATTTTTCTTATTTTTAACTGTAAAGTGTTGTTTTATCATTTGTAAACGAAAAAATATGCAATTGTGGTAAAGGGACCGAGGGTGGGCGCCTTGCCCCAAGCCCGTGGGCCCATTGCCCCAAGGGTGGGGCAATTGGCCCATTTTGACACTTTTTACAAAATGGTGTTTCATTAAAAGTTGAATAACTCTATAGGCGTCTAATTCACATCATACATTCCTCATTAGTTGTACCTTTAAACAAAACAAAGAACCACCTCGTATCAATTAAAACTTCATAAAAAATTTAGTTTAAAAAAAGTGGGGGGCGCGCTGCCCCACGTTGCCCTATAAAGAAGCATCTCAAATATCTTCGTGAAAACAAAGTATGCTATTGCTCGTCCATACGTATATTTTATAAATATATAGTTCTGCAGTTGTTCAACTTCATAATCCTGACATCCTTCTTATCACACTTATAATAATAAGACAGCATTTGTGAATAAAGTACGTTCCCAACTCAAAAGCCAGCGTTGTGTAGGCAGCGTGACCAAACACGCCGTGTCCTAAAGAACAGGAATCCCGCAAGCTTTCACGGAGCATCATGATGTTTTTCTTAGGTCATTTGGGGATTTATTCATCTCCGCTGCTTTCCCGGAATTTGTCATGCAGGTGACAACAGGATGAGTCAGCAATGGCCGAGGACAAACGAGCAACACATCCTTGCAAATGAGGTAAGCCTATACGAGCCTAGGCCGACTGGCTTGTCTGATGACATATTTACTAACCTTCTTTACTTACTTCACTTAGTATTAAAGTCATTTATTCAAATAAAATTGCTTGAATTTATTTTAACTCAGTTCAGACACTACGATTATATATCAAATTTTAAATATTGAGAAAGCACAGATAACAAAAGCAGTTGTTGTGCGTAAAGATTATCGCCTTTCATTTAAATGACATCAGGGAACGAATACGAATCCCAAACGTGTTTTTCGTCACGTCTTATTTACAAGCGAAAATATATAAACGCACTAAAGTCTTTGATTTGTGTTTCTTTATTCATAAATTTTCTAGTGTCAAAATTTCTGATAAAAATGCCTTATAAGCATGTTTATCGTGAATATATTATGTCGTATCGAAATCGCGTAATTGCCGATTCTATGGAATCGGCTGCCAGTTTGCCGAATCTGTAGAATCAGAATTTCTATACTAAATTAATCTGTGATTAGGTCAGTCAGCGAAGTTTTTTTAATATTTAAATAAAAAGGAACTTGACCGAACTTAAAAACCTTTCCAAACTCTAACTATCGATTTGTGTTCTAACTCTAACTCTAACGTCGGATTTTCTGAATCAGCAACCAAATGCTGATTCTACAGATTCGGCAAACTGGCTGCCGATTCCATAGAATCGGAAATACCGCGATTTCGGCACGGCATATACATTCTATTTGAAAAGATATTACAAAGTGCACAATCACTTGACATGACAAACCAAACTCGTGAGCAGCGAAAGCACTACTCATGTCAAACAGCTCTCTTTGCCTTCACTTCAGGAAAGTCGCTCAAATGTAAATACATACATTTCCTGTTCGTCCTTGATACATCCATGGATGCCTTAACGTCTTTTGGCTGCTATTGCGCCCTTGATACATCCATGGATGCCTTTAACGTCATTTGGCTGCTATTGCGTCCTTGATACATCCATGGATGCCTTTAACGTCATTTGGCTGCTATTGAGTCCTTGATACATCCATGGATGCCTTTAACGTCATTTGGCTGTTATTGCGTCCTTGATACATCCATGGATGCCTTTAACGTCATTTGGCTGCTATTGAGTCCTTGATACATCCATGGATGCCTTAACGTCTTTTGGCTGCTACGTTGCGTCCTTGATACATCAATAACTCCTTTGTCTTCTGGCTGCCATTGTGAGGTTTTTACACAATTGACAGGGTGTCAAATTAAAGAAATAATCAAGCAAGCTTTTATTTTGATTTATTCAACCAAGTTTTGAGTTTATTTGAAGTGGATTTGCTTCATTGTAATGCAGACAATGTTCAGCAATGTTCTCCATACTATACGGTAAAAAAGAAGCTGAAGCTAGGTAGAGGGTTGAGAGAACAGGTGACGAATGCGTGCATGATGTAGTAATTAGTAAGTTAGGCCGGCCAGTCTCAGGATCGGACTAAATGTATACTGTAAAAGAAATAAACTTGAATTATAAATCTTTCAATATGCCGAGGTAAACGAAGTACGGTTATAATAAGTGATNAATGCCTAGCAAATTACGGAGCAGGCAATAAGTCCAGCAGCTATCTCAATCAATCGTCAGTTATGGAAAGATCGGGTTCCAAAGGCCGGATCCCTTGTGAATCAAGTCACGAAAAATTCCAAGAATCGGCAACAGGCCATGGGCCTATTTCTTCAACGCCGACACTTCTATTCTATTCTATTCTATTCTTAAATTAACTCCAACCTCCCAACAGATTAGGTAAATTAATTTAATTGAGTAAAAAACTAAACAAAACTAAATTCACATGACATTCATACAAACGAAAGAATAGAGATACAGGTTCACAGCAATATTGTAGAACTACTTGGATATTGATACAGGTAAGTTGTCAAACGATACAAAAACGATATACTTTACCGAAAGTTTTGAGTTGTTAATGATGAATTACATGAAGATTTTAAAACCCTAGGTTGTCTCTGGCGGCTATGATATATAATTCAATACAATTGATAACTGATGATGGCGACTTTCTAAGCTCGCGGCAGAACCCCTGATCTAGACCAATATTTATTCGTCGGATGAAGT
Source organism: Hyalella azteca (assembly GCF_000764305.2). Classification (NCBI taxonomy): domain Eukaryota; kingdom Metazoa; phylum Arthropoda; class Malacostraca; order Amphipoda; family Hyalellidae; genus Hyalella; species Hyalella azteca. The sequence goes on along the minus strand of NW_025938090.1, from coordinate 97,138 downwards.
AAGAGAAGCGGATTCACAACAATTCTAAGCTAATAACAGATCTTGTAAACAAACCCTAGCCAAATGCAAATTGAATGAGAGGATTGAGGAATTTCTGACACCATTGTGTCCTTGATACATCCATAGCTCTTACGTCTTCTGGCTGCCATTGCGACCTTGATACATCCATAACTCTTACGTCTTCTGGCTGCCATTGCGTCCTTGATACATCCATAACTCTTACGTCTTCTGGCTACCATTGTGTCCTTGATACATCCATAACCCCTACGTCTTCTGGCTGCCATTGTGTCCTTGATACATCCATAACCCTTACGTCTTCTGGCTGCCGTTGCGTCCTTGATACATCCATAGCTCTATCTTCTTCTGTTTACCGTTAAGTCCCAGATCCTTCAATAGTTCTCAAGCATTTATGGCTTCGGAAATATTAGCTTAGCTCCGGTGACAATTTGCCGCCTGACTTCAAATGCTGGGCACTCGGCAGGTCAAGCGGTATAGGGAATTATAAATTTCGACCAGATAAGGATTATAGAAAATCTACGATATCGGATCCTATTTCAATCTTTCTTATTCGCAAGTAAACGCATTCATTAATGGAAGTAGGACTGAATCAGTCTTCTTAAATTTGTTTAATAACAAATCTCTTACTCTACTCTTATTAAATTTCACTTTCATTTAACGTTGCTTACTTAACTGCAGTTTTGAGTAGAAGACTTCGAACGAAGAATGGAATAATATCAACAATCGTGGCAATGCTTCAGTCGCGTTCATGGGAGGGCATTGGGTGCCACATTCGACGATGAAGGCTGCGCATCTTCAGTACAGCGCGCCTGAGAGTCATAAGGTTGATCTTCAGTACAGCGCGCCTGAGAGTCATAAGGTTCATCTTCAGTACAGCGCGCCTGAGAGTCATAAGGTTCATCTTCAGTACAGCGCGCCTGAGAGTCATAAGGTTCATCTTCAGTACAGCGCGCCTGAGAGTCATAAGGTTCATCCTCAGCACAGCGCGCCTGAGAGTCATAAGGTTCATCCATTAGCATGGCAAGGAAATGACACCTCCACCAGACATTGACTTACGCCCGACAGGCGCACGCGTAGTCTTGGGCGCTGCATGGGGAGTCGCAGGAGTGACAGCAGCAAACTGTGAACATTGCGTGCTGCAGTGAACTGTGAACACCGCCTGCTGCAGTGAAATGGACATCGCCTGCTGCAGTGAACTGTGCACCGCCTGCTGCAGTGAACTGTGAACACCGTCTGCTGCAGTGAACTGTGAACACCGCCTGCTGCAGTGAACTGTGAACACCGCCTGCTGCAGTGAACTGTGAACACCGTCTGCTGCAGTGAACTGTGAACACCGCCTGCAGCAGTGAACTGTGAACACCGCCTGCAGCAGTGAACTGTGAACATCGCCTGCTACCTGCTGCAGTGAACTGTGGACACCACCTGCTGCAGTGAACAGTGCACCACCTGCTGCAGTGAACAGTGCACCGCCTGCTGCAGTGAACAGTGCACCGCCTGCTGCAGTGAACAGTGCACCGCCTGCTGCAGTGAACAGTGCACCGCCTTCTGCAGTGAACAGTGATCAGCAAGTCAGGAAACCCCTTCGACGAGATGCAGTCTCATTCAACTCAAAAACCAATCAGTATCTTTCCTAATCCTTACGGAATTTTCTTTCTCATTATACCAGCTCCTTCCAACCATGTAAAGCTCCTGCATTTAGTACAAATCGTTTCGTATCAAATGCTCATGCCATCCTGTACCTCTTCTAGCCTTATATCCTTCGCCTCTCTTATCATTAACCGCATCCCTTCACCTCACTCATGGTCCTCGCTCTTCCCTTTTCCTGCTTCCTTTATTATACATTGCTAGCAGCTGAACCCCTTTGGCATACATCCCCCATCATAGCCCCGTCCTGCCCCCATATATACATCCCCATCATAGCCCCCTCCTCCTGCCCCCATACATCCCCCATCATAGCCCCCTCCTG